>NC_056499.1:14968770-14969440 GCF_014905685.2 Nematolebias whitei | reverse complement strand
ATATACCATGGCCACAACGTCGGAATGCTAATATACCATGGCCACAATGTCAGAGTACTAATATGATCACCATGTCAGAATGCTAATATACCATTGCCACAACATCAGAAGGGTAATATACCATGGTCACAACGACAGAATGCTAATATACAACGGTCACATAAGAATGCTAATACAGTATACCACAGTCACAATGTCAGAATGTTAATACAGAATACCACGGTCACAACGTCAGAATGCTAATATACCATGGCCACAACGCCAGAATGCTAATATACCGTGGCCACAACGTCAGAATGTTAATACAGAATACCTCGGTCACAACGTCAGAATGATTATATACCATGGCCACAATGTCAGAAGGCTAATATACTATGGTCACAACTCACAACGTCAGAAGGATAATATATCACGGTCACAATGTCAGAATGCTAATATAGCATGGTCACAATGTCAGAATGCTAATATAACATTGTCACAACGTAAGAACACTAATATACCCCAACCTCAACATCTAAATGCTAATATACCACAGCCACAACATCAAAATGCTAATATACCACGGCCTCATCGTCAGAATGCTAATATACCACGGCCTCATCGTCAGAATGCTAATATACCACGGCCTCAACGTCAGAATGCTAATATGCCATGGCCTCAACGTCAGAAT
>NC_056499.1:14968556-14968760 GCF_014905685.2 Nematolebias whitei | reverse complement strand
GGCCTCAACGTCAGAATGCTAATATGCCATGGCCTCAACGTCAGAATGCTAATATACCATGGCCTCAATGTCAGAATGCTAATATATCATGGCCTCAACGTCCGGATGCTAATATACCACGGCCTCAACGTCAGAATGTTAATATACCACGGTCACAATGTCAGAATGCTAATATACCACTGTCACAATGTCAGAGTGCTAATA
>NC_056499.1:14936179-14968546 GCF_014905685.2 Nematolebias whitei | reverse complement strand
ATGTCAGAATGCTAATATACCACTGTCACAATGTCAGAGTGCTAATATACCACTGTCACAATGTCAGAATGCTAATATACCACTGTCACAATGTCAGAATGCTAGGGGAGTGGTGGCGCAGAGGTTAGAGAAGGTGGACCTGTGATCGGAAAGTTGCCGATTTAACTCCCCAGACAGGAAATATCAAAAACTGTGTGGTAAATGTGAAACACCAACACCTGCCTCCACCCTCATTTGCCCCACTCTGGGCCCTTGAGCAAGGCACTTAACCCCCACCATCTGCTCCCCTGGGTGCCCTAGATGGCAGCTCTGCTCCACACAGAGGGCTGTGGCAACTCTGTGGTCTGTGGTTGTCGGGAAGGGCATCCAGTGTAAAAACAATTGCCAAGTCTTTGTGCAATTTAGTTCGCTTTGGCAACCCCTGAAGAAGAGAGAAGCCGAAAGAAGATGTTAGAATGCTAATATACATTGGTTGCAACAGCAGAATTCTGATATACCATGGCCACAATCACTGACCGGCTGACTCAAAGCCAGAATATTTTGTTTTATGATTATTAGTGTTTTAGTATCTTTAAACTGTTGGTGGTTTCATGAACGTCCTACTTGCCTAAAACTGAAAATAATTTCCACTGTTGTTTTTGTTTTTTTAAACCTCCCCTCAGATTTGAATTCTAAACTTAATGAAGAACCATCTCAATACTTGTACTCAATACTTCAACCAGTTCCTCACCAGGCTGCAAAAGCTGGAGGAAAATTTTCAGAAAAAAATACAAATTTTCACTTGAAATTGCACAGTATTGCACAAATGTTACACAAATCTGGTGCAAATGTTGCTGGATGTTGATTACACCTCGGTTCCAAAACAGCTTCATTTATTGTACAGCACATTAGTCCATCTGACATCATCAGAAATGTGCTCCATAAATTAACATTTTTGTGACAGAACTGCACTTTTTAGCCACTTGGAACTACTGATTAATGGTTACAAGTACCGAATGTTGTGCATTAGGGCTGAGGTAGTTCTGCGTGACAAGCGATAAATCTGAACCAGTCCAGCGGTTGTTTTGTCCTCAGACAGCAAATGTGGACTTCAGAGAAGAAGCTGCTGGATGAGGACTTCCATCCTGCATGAGGACCAGGCTAAGCTGCTGAGGTCCTAATGATCCATGTTAACAATTCTTCAGACCTTGGTTCTGTCTGTTCTTCTATAGTTTATACATCAGAATGTCAACAATTATTAAAGTGAAGTTCCACTTTTGAACAGAAGCTGTGTTGTAACCTTTTTAAATTCCCTGAAAACCTTTCTAATGATTTTTTTTTGCTGTTGCCCGACATCTCCCTGATGATATGTTTGTTTACAGAACATGGGCACAAACTATTCCCGGTCGTGTGGAGTTCTTCTCCAGTGAGGGCTCTGATACCTCCATACCTATTCCCATTGTGGCTCTGAAGAATGTGGACGACTCATACCCGCCTCAGAAGAAGTCCTTCATGATGCTGAAGTACATGCATGACCACTACCTGGACAAGTACGAGTGGTTCATGAGGGCCGATGACGATGTCTACATCAAGAGCGAGAAGCTAGAGAGCTTCCTTCGAAGCCTGAACAGCAGCGAGGCCATCTTTCTGGGCCAGACGGGAATGGGGGCCCGTGATGAACTGGGAAAACTGGCTCTGGAGCCCGGGGAGAATTTCTGCATGGGGGGTCCTGGTGTCATCATGAGCCGGGAGGTCCTGAAGAGGATGGTACCCCACATCCGGGAGTGTCTGCAGGAGATGTACACCACCCATGAAGACGTAGAGGTGGGCCGGTGTGTGAGGAGATTTGCCAGGGTCCAGTGTGTCTGGTCCTACGAGGTAGGAGGTTGTTTTTTTTTTTTAAATTTGGTATGTCTTCTGTTTATTCAAGTCCAGATCCAGAACTAAATCAGTCAAACTGTTGACATCACCTGAGGCTGAGGTCAGGGAGGTGGTGGTTTAAACATGCCTGATGGAGCAGGCTGATGTGCGTCATCGGTGGTGGAACTCAGACATCCTGCAGTAAACCACAGCTGAACACAAGAACCAACTTTTATAACAGAATTAAAAAATATTAAAAAAAATATCAACAAATACTGCAGCTATATAAAGGTGTGGACGATACGGCAAAAATAAATGATTTGTTTGCAGTAAAATCACGGTTTTATCACAATTTTACATGGATTTTAAATTGTTGATTTAAAAAAAATATAGCAAGTTAGAAAACAATTAACCAAACTGGCTCCATCACAGAAGGAGGAGGAGGAGGAGGAGGGTGGAGCAGTAGCCCTGAGGTTGGACCAGTTACCATCCACAGTAATCACCTGCATCACCATCAGAACCAGCAGAACCTGCTGCTAAACCTGCAGCATCCAATTACAGCAGATTATTCTCTAAGAGCCTTAAGGTCACCATCCAGGGATCACCGAGGTTCCGGGACTCAAACGGATCAATGTTCTGATCACATGCCTGCTTCAGGTTTATCAATGCTGTTCATTCAGCAGAACGCCTACATCCGAGTGGAAACCACCGTCGCTGCAGCCGACGCCCGATTAAACGGTCCTGTTTCCACACATTCTGAGACAGAACCTGGTCACTGAGCTGGGACAAACGGGAGCGGGGACAAATGAGAGCAAAGACAAATGATATTGGGGACAAACGGGAGTATGGACTTTAGAATGTGGTGAGTTCTGAATGAATTTCAGCGGGCAAAGACCAGCAGATTGCAGGTGTTGGTGAGTCCTCGGTTAGGATGGGTCTGAAGTTGTCCACGAGTTTAACTGTTTTATCTTGTCTGACTTTGAGCTTTTCGAGCCACAGGCATGCAGCTGCTCTCCACTCAGCTTCATCCACATTAAACCAGTTCTGCCTGGTTGAACGCCTCTGCTTTCTTTGCCTTCAAGTAATGAAGCAGGGGCATGCCTGTGGTTTCTGTGCAGACAGTCGAAGTCTCGCAGACGGTTCCTCCTCTGTGACTACGAGCCGGGGGTTCGACATGTATGCTGTGAGGGGTTATGAAGCCTCAATCATAATAATAATAATAATATCATCACATTGTCATCACTGTATGTTTCCATACAATGGCAAAATTAGTTTCTGCATTTAACCTATCCACCACCAGGTGGTGCAGTGGGCAGCTATTGAAAGTGCCCGGGGGGCATTTTGGGGATAAGGTGTGCTGCCCAGAGACACCACGAGGTATGCGGTGACCGGGGATCGAACCTGGGACTTTCGAGTCCCGAGCCGGCTGCCCTGCCTCTACACCATCTCGGCCTCCTATCATCAGTATTTAACCGTGGAGTTATTTGGGTTATTAACCAGCTCAGAGTCAGAGTCATTGATTCTTTGTCATTTGCATCACATGTGGTACATGTAGTGGAACGAAATTGTGTACACAGGGTTCCAGTTTAATCAAGCAATAGCAAAAATATAAAGTGTAAAAAGAAACCGTAAATAAGGATCTGAGATATAAACTAAGATATATGCTAAACGAACGCCAAACGGTACGCTAAAAGAATCTCGCCAGGAAGGAATGCTTGTCACCTGCCACCTTTCAGGCCACAGATTTAGACTGAGGTCCTCTGATGAAAAATGACACTCAGAGTTGTTACTGACTCTCAGCTACTACCACAGCTCAATATGTGTAAAACTGACAGAATTGAAGCCATTTTTGGCTAATGTTGATTAGCTGTGGTGGCAGCCATCTTAAACTGATTTGACTCCAAAACTTACCAGCTCTGTAAACTCAACATCGCAGTTTGTCAGAAACCTTCAGTGTCGTTTCCAGGCTGTTTCCGTTGTTGTATTGTTCTTGTGCTCAGCATAAACTCCTGTATTGACATCAGTGTTTATCTCCTGTCTCTCTCTGGGAAAATTAACTGACAGACGTGGTTACACAAAACCAACACACACACTGACACACTCACAACAACACAAACTCATAACAACACACAACACATTGACAACGTCACAACAGCATCTCATCAGCTCATCTCGTTTCAGCCTCACAGAAGCGACATTTTATTTTAGGAGTCTCAGAAATCAAGTTCCAGAGTAAAAACGCCTCCCTGTTTTCATGTGAACAGCCAAAGCACAGTTTTTAAAAATGACGTCATTGCTTCGCCTCTGACCTGACTTTTTGTCCTTCTTGTTCTAACGAGACGTTTTATGGACAGTTAGTTTAATGTGTTCTGTTCTGTTTCCACAGATGCAGCAACTCTTTTACGAGAACTATGAACCCAACAAGAAGGGCTACATCCGAGAACTGCACAACAGCAAGATCCATCGGGCCATCACCCTCCACCCCAACAAGAACCCCCCCTACCAGTATCGCTTACACAGCTACATGCTCAGCCGCAAGATTGCAGACCTACGCCACCGAACCATCCAGCTCCACAGGGAGATAGTCCAGATGGGACGCTACGGTGCGGCCGAGCCCAGCCGAGAGGACCTGCAGCTCGGCATGCCTCCTTCATTCATGCGTTTTCATCCTCATCAGAGGGAGGATGTCCTCGAGTGGGAGTTTCTGACAGGAAAGTACCTGTTTTCATCGTCCGACAGTCAGCCGCCACGCCGTGGGATGGACTCCTCTCAGAGGCAGGCCTTGGATGACATCATCATGCAGGTGATGGAGATGATCAACGCCAACGCCAAGACGCGGGGCCGTGTTATCGATTTTAAGGAAATCCAGTATGGCTATCGAAGGTTGAACCCATTATATGGGGCAGAGTATGTTCTGGATCTGCTGCTGCTCTACAAGAAGCACAAAGGAAAGACCATGACAGTTCCTGTGAGGAGACACGCTTACCTTCAGCAGACTTTCAGCCAGATCCAGTTCAGAGAGGAGGAGGAGATGGATGCCAGGGCTTTAGCTAGCCACATCAACAAGGAGTCCGACTCCCTGTCGTTCCTGTCCAACTCCCTGAAGATGCTGGTTCCCTTTAAGCTAGCCACTTCTGGACAAGACCAGAGGGAACCGAAGGAAGACAAGGTCAACATTCTGGTTCCTCTGTCGGGGCGGTATGACATCTTCGTTCGCTTTATGTCGAACTTTGAAAAGGTTTGTTTGATCCCCAACCTGAACGTGAAACTATTGATCCTGCTGTTCAGCACCGACAACAACACTGAGCGGGTCAAACAGGTGGAGCTGATGAGGGAGTACCACCTGAAGTATCCTCGGGCTGAGATGGAGATCAAACCTGTAGCCGGTTCCTTCTCCAGAGCTCTGGCTCTGGAAGTGGGTTCCTTACACTTCTCCAATGATTCCCTGCTGTTCTACTGCGACGTGGACCTGCTGTTCTCCAGTGACTTTCTGAAGCGCTGCCGGACCAACGCCGCCTTGGGAAGGCAGGCCTACTTCCCCATCATTTTCAGCCAGTATGATCCTAAAGTGGTGTACACAGGGAAGGTTCCAAGCAACAACCATTATGTCTTCACCTCAAAAACGGGTCTTTGGAGGACCTACGGCTTCGGCATTGTCTGCGTCTACAAGGGAGACCTGGTCCGAACCGGGGGCTTTGATACCTCCATCCAGGGCTGGGGCCTGGAGGACGTTGACCTTTACAATAAGTTCGTCCAGTCAGGGGTCAGGCTGTTCAGGAGTTCGGACACAGGGATAGTGCACGTCCACCACCCGGTTCTTTGTGACCCGAACCTGGAGGCGAAGCAGTACAAGATGTGCCTGGGCTCCAAAGCTTCGTCTTACGGTTCCACCCAGCAGCTGGCAGAACTCTGGCTGGAGAAGAACGACCACAGCTTCAGGAGGCTGGCCACCAACAACGGCTCAGTCAGGACAGCCTGAGACGCCTCGTCTTCACTTCCTTTTTAACCAAACATTTTACCGTTTATTTATTTTTCACTGAAGATGTCAAACTGTTGTTTCTAAACATTTAGTTTTAAAACCATTCGGAAATGTTGATGAGCTGACGGAGAGCCTGAGCTTCAGATGGACAGACACTCGGGCTTCTTCGGATGGTTAAATGTTGGACAGATGGACACTGTGGTGGTGGGGCGTTATTTTAAGCAGAGTGTCTCCTTAAATTCATTGGCAGTAAATTACATTTTCTGTAAAATTTTACTCTTTGTCACCCACTTCGAAATCCACGTTACAACAAATGCCAGGCTAATTATGACACCAACAGACTATTTGGAGCAGAGAAAACAGATGGACTCTGCTGGAGACTCAGGTGGACCTGATGGAGTCTGCTGGAGACTCAGGTGGACCTGATGGAGTCTGCTGACGTTCTCGGCATCCTCACTCGATCACAGTTCACTCTCGAGTTTTGAACAAGTTTTAAAAATGTAAATTTCTCTGAGTTGTTGAGGGGGGTGGGGTCTCAAACCCGTCTCCATAGATCTAGACCTGGGTCTCCTCAAACCACGTGAGTCTATGGCCTGAATGTCCAGGTCTAAACCCACTCTCATGGGGAGTAAAATAGTAAAACCTGGTCCAGGTCTGCCATTTCTACTCCAGCAGACTGAATCATAAGGCGGACGAGTGTTCATCAAAATACTGTGCAAAACAAGTTTTACAAGCCGTGCACAAGAAAATATTTTATTTTGTAAAATACGACCACATGGCTCGCTGGGCCCAAACACTCAGAACTTCGCACACCCGGTACCAGTTTCCACTTCGTAATCCATCCATAATAAACTACTCTGAGGATGGATGGTGTGTTAAAAAAAGTGCCCCACCTGAACAGCTGGATGAGGACAGCTTGGTGTTGTGGTGACATTAAAGATTCTGATCCGCTGGGTTCTGGTTCCCAACGCTCTACTCTGATTTATGGTGTTTTTTTATTTTTACTCGTAAACATTTTAACACTTTTATATTTTTGTGTTGTTTTTTTTTCTTCGTGCTGGATTTGAAGTGTTTCATTATCCGGTGAGTTTGTTTTCTCCTCCTTCCACACGTTCAGCAGGAACCCTCATTTACCCACAATGCACCACGAGGCGGCAAGAACGTCTACATTTCTCGATTTTAGCTAAAGGCTCTGATTATCAATCAAACGAACACAAAGCCTAAACAAGGTCTTTCATTATAAAGCTGACATTACCGAAGAAATGCCTGTCGCCCGCTGGCCGAAGTTGTAAACGGTTCTCAGCCATCGTCATGTTGGGGTGACTCTCAGCTACTACCACACCAAGCATCTGTAAAACATCTGTGTTTGGTCCAGTAGCTGTGGTGGCCATCTTGACATGAACATCCAATGATTATGGTGTTTTGATGAAGTGGTTTATGATCGTCCACCTGTCGGGGCTGCAAGTGATGAATCTAAAAGTTTAGTTTTTGAGTTGAGTCGTGTGGGCGGAGCCTTTTTTATTCTGTTTGAATCAAGTCCGGAATGGTTCTGCTGTTAAAAGAAACTTTTGTTTCCTTTATTCCTGCTCAGAACTGGTTCCTGAGGTTGCTTCAGTGTGTGTAAAAACATAACCTCTGTGGGTTCTGGGTCCCAGCAGACTGAACTGGGTGAAGACCTGAACAGGTGTGTCCGCAGGTGAACACCTGGTTTCAGTTCTGCTCGTTGCCATGGAGACCTTCCTATGAACTCTGAAAAGATTTGCCAACGACTGCGAAGCCAGAACCCGACCAGTCCGACAGGACCTAAAGTGTGAAGCTGCTGTAGCTCACGAGCCTGAAGGGTCCGAACGACAAGAACTGAAACTGGTCTTTGATCATATCAGTTTTGTTACGTCAATAATATGAATAAAAGGAAACAAAATAATTTACTTTCTCCATTTCGTTTTTACTGAATCAGTGATTAAACCAGAAAAGTTTTCTCTTCGACTTCCTGCTTGCACAAATTCAAGTTCAAACTTTAATTTGAAGACACACCAACGTCTTAACCATCTCCAGAATTTTAAGACTTATTGGACTCAACTGACGGGAATCACGAGACTGACGGAGTGCAGATTAAAAGTGGGAGGAGTTACGAACTTGATGTTGGCCTAACTGGAACATCAAACGTGACCCGTCGTGTCCAGGATCAAGTTCCGGTGCTCTGCAGCTGGATGGTAAACAATTTCTCCGTTGGTCTCTTGAAGGAAATCTCTAAAATATAATCCAAAAGAACGTTTTGCAACAGCAGCTGGAAATCCTGAAATCTTAATCTGGTCTGAGGTTTCCTCTTTCAGATGATGTCAAGAAATCCTCAGAATCTAAAATACGATTCAGAACAATTTGTCTGGAACTGCTCCTGACCTCAGGATGATCTGGGGATCCACATGAAGCTGAATTGAGTTCATTTTCTCTCCAAGCCTGATTTGACAGGATGGGTCAGTAATATAGTTCATTCAGCTTTGGTCTGAGGTGGCCTGGTTCAGACTGGGTTCCTACAGGTGGCTACAGGATCAAGTCCCCACAAACCAGGACATGATCCAGTCCCATGAACCAACAGGTTCCAGTCCCCACTAACCAAGATAGGATCCAGTCTCCACAAACCAGGACAGGATTCAGTCCCCATGTGGGCCAGGGACCAGGTCCAGTCAGTGGTGGTCTGAAACGACAGTTTGTGTTGAGAAATCCAAAGAATCAGAACCAGAACTGTTATTTATTTAGAGAACATGCTTTAATACAAAATATATTTAAAAAAAAAAAGACAGTTTCAGAACAACCTGAAATATTCTTTAATGTTCCTTCAGAACCCATTGGGTTTAAATACGGGCCCTGACGGGTTCCGTCAGGAACAGGAAGTTCTTTAAAGGAGGAGATAAAAAACATCATATGAACAAAAAACTTTGTTCAAAGTCTGTAAAGTTCTTTAAAGAGAACAATGCACATCAGCTAGAACCCAATAGAACCTGTCAAGTTCTGCAGTCCTGCAGGGCTGCAGGACGGAGCCATGTGGAACCGCTCATGTTCTGTACGACCCATCTACAGCTGCAGAGGTTCCGTTGGTGCAGATCCTTAGCCAGAACAAGGAGATGTGAAGAGTCCATTTGAATGGTTTTGACTTCAGAAGGACCCGTTTTGTCGTTATTTATTGCTCTGTAGTCTGTACAGAACTTTGGTTCTGTCTCGTAGGTAAAACTGGATCAAAATTCTTTGGTTTGTTACAGATGTTCCTCGTCTCATTCAATAGTTTTCTCTGTTCAAAATCATAAATGTGAAGTTTTTAAACTGCAACGAGCTGAACTTCCAGGCAAATCACTTCCTCCCCTCTTTTCTGAGGGCTGATAGACCAACAAAGACCTTGATAGACCAACAAAGACTCTGATAGACCAAAGAAGACCCTGTTAGACCAAAAAAGACCCTGATAGACCAAAGAAGACCCTGTTAGACCAACAAAGACCCTGATACGCCAACAAAGACCCTGATAGACCAACGAAGCCTCTGGTAGACCAACAAAGACCCTGACAAATTAACAAAGTCCCTGATAGACCAACAGAGACCCTGATAGACAACAAAGACCCTGATACGCCAACAAAGACCCTGATAGACCAACGAAGCCTCTGGTAGACCAACAAAGACCCTGATAAATTAACAAAGTCCCTGATAGACCAACAAAGACTGATAGACCAACAGAGACCGTGTTAGAACAACTAAGACCCTGATAGACCACAAGTCTTCTCTGACAGGTTCTGGTCTTCTCTTCAACTCAGAACCAAACGGACTCCGGCATCTGATGAAACTGGTTGGTTTGGAGGCGACTGAAGAAACCTCAGTTTCCTTCCAGAATAACTTAAACGTTTTTAAAATAAAGTTTAGATCACCTGCTGTGAAGATCAATGTTTAAATACAGCAGCAATTCTTTCCCTCCTGGGTGACGACCTCCTCACCTGATCTTTAAGGCTGAGCCCCCACACCCTATGAAGGAAGATCATCTCAGTGGCCTCCCACTCAGCTGAGAACCACCCCAGGGCACGCTAAAGGTCACTGCTCGAAGACACCCAACAGAATCACATGATCCACATAAAGCAGAGCCAAGACCCAGAGGTTCCCAAACCAGACCCACGACTGCACCTTAAGATCCTGTCCATGAAGGCCACAAACAGGACCAGACACAAAGGATAGTCTTTGATGAGTCCAACCTGCTTTCTGGGTGGAGTTTGCATGTTCTCTCCGTGCATGCGTGGGTTTTCTCCGGGTACTCCGGTTTCCTCCCACAGACCAAAAACATGCATGTTAGACTGATTGGTAACTCTAAATTGTCCCTAGGTGTGAGTGAGAGAGTGAATGTTTGTTTGTCTCGTTTGTCTCTATGTGGCCCTGTGATGGACTTGCGACCCGTCCAGGGTGTACCCCGCCCCTCGCACAGTGATTGCTGGACATGGGCACCAGCGACCCCCGTGACCCAAAATGGAATAAGCGGGCAAAGAAAATGGATGGATGGATGGAGTCCAACCTGCACCAAGAACGAGCTTGACTTTGTGCAGAGGATGTGGACACAGCTCCTGGTTTGGTTCTACAGGGACCAGATAGACCTTAAGGCCCCCTGGCACTCCATACTCAGGAATAAACTGTCCAACATACTGCATGTCCAAAGTATCCAAATTCAAAGACTTCCCTCCAAACAATTTGTTTTAGAATTTATTAATACGACGAAGGTTTATGATGAGATTCTACCTGCCTGAATGTCAGGAAGTCCTGATCCAGTAAAAAGACTCGGACAGTTTGGACCAACAACTCAAAACAACAGTTTTAATCACCCAACAAGTTTCTGTCCCGTTTCAACCAGATCCTGACCAACGACCCACCTGCAGGTGAAACTAAGTGGATCCAAGTCCTATTTAAAGTCCGATCTTAGAAACCTCAGAAAGAACGGATCCTCCAGACTCTGACAAGAATCAAAGAATTAACTGTGTTTGACCACTTTCTTCAAACCAACTACGATAAAAACATTTGTTTGTTTGTTAGAGGTGAAGTCCACGGCAGAGATTTGTTAACCTCAGCAAGGAGGGGAGGGAGAGGGATTTGCCTGTGAGTTCAGCTCTGTTAAGAGGTCAGAAAGTTTCAGAACTTCATGGACTCCAGATGAACAACATTCAAGTCGTTAAAGCATCTTTTAGTTCTTGTCTGCAGAGGTTCTGGTCCCTCCTGTGTCCTGTGGGGTTCAGGTCTCGGTGGGGGGTTAAAGGTTCGCTCTGGTGCTACATCAGTCTGGACCCCCTTCAGTTCTCTTCCTGCTACCTTCTATTTCTCATGCTGACCTCCAAGCAGCCGAGCTTCTCATAGGAGTGGAAGAAGACCTCCAGCTCACAGCAGCCCCAGGACCTCCAGACCACCAGGGTCCACTCCGAGTCCTTCCTCTGGAAACCACAAACAACCGTGTCCTTTGCCACCAGCGCCGCCGCCGCCAGAGTCCTGACAGCACGAGATGAGAGAAAGGAGATAAGCTAAAGACAGAACCGTCAGCTAAAGACAAAATTGTCAACTAAAAATACAGATCAGCTAAAGACAGAACCATCAGCTGAAGATAAAACCCTCAGCAAAGACAGAATACTCAGCTTAATACAAAATCCTCAGCTAAAGACAGAAACATCAGCTATAGACAGAACCCTAAGCTGAAGACAAAATTGATAACTAAAGACAGGACTGTCAGCTAAAGATAGAACCATGAGCTAAAGACAGAACCCTCAGCTAAAGAAAGAACCATCAGTTACAAAACCGTCAGCTAAAAATAGAACTGTCAGCTAAAGACAAAATTATCAGCTAAATACATCATCTTCACCTAAAAACAAAACCCTCAGCTAAAAACTGAACAGAACCCTCAACTAAAGACAAAACCCTCACCTTAAGACAGAACTGTCAGCTAAAGTCAGAACCATCAGCTAAAGACAGAACCATCAGCTAAAGACAGAACCATCAGCTAAAGACAGAACCATCAGCTAAAGACAGAACCATCAGCTAAAGGTAGAACTGTCAGCTAAAGACTGAATTGTCAGCTAAATACAACACCTTCAGCTAAAAACAAAACCTTCAGCTAAAAACAGAAAAATCAGCTAAAGACAGAACCCTCAACCAAAGGTAAAACCCTCACCTTAAGACAGAACTGTCAGCTAAAGACAGAACCATCAGCTAAAGACAAAATCGTCAGCTAAAAACACAACTGTCAGGTGAAGTCAGAACTGTAAGCTCATTACAGAACCCTCAACTAAAAACCAAACCCTCAGCTAACGACAGAACTATCAGCTAAAAACAAAACCCTCAGCTAAAGACAGAACTGCATGGATTAAAGTTCTCAGTCTTTGGGTAACCTCTAGCTGTAGAAATGTTTTCAGTCAAAAGATTTTTTTCTGCTTTAATCTATCAAGCTGTGAACTAAAGACAGAACCGTTAGATGTGATAGTAGCTGAGAGTCATCCTGAACGTTACATCTCGCATGTTATTTACAGAGTTGAACAAAAACATCTATGATTTATTGTTGTTGTCTTTGTAGTTTGTGTTTTTTATGATTGCTGTAAAACCAAATTGTTTTTTGAGGGACATTAAATCTGAACTCACCCCAGAGAAGACAATCCAGGTGGACGAAGGACAGCGACCACACATCCCTTCAGCTGATTACCGTCCGGAGACTGCATCTCAACAATCACCACGTCCCCTCTACGCCTACAACACACACACGCACGTACGCACACGCACACACACACATAGAGAAACACACAAAGAGGCAAACACACAGAGACACAGTGACACACAATGAGAGAGACAGAAAGACACACAGATACACACACACACACACACACACAGAGACACAAACAAAGAGAGACATTAAATATGGATCGTTTGTATGTTTTTAGTGTTTGAAGCTCAGTTTTTCTCGTCTCTACGTCTTTTATTTCATAAAACAACTCAAACTCCTTCAGTTTGTTGCTTGTTGCGTTATAGAGTCAAGTTTTCCATCAGACTGGGTGTGTGGACAGGTGGACAGACGTGTGGACAGACGTGTGGACATTGTCCACCTGCAGCGCACTGCAGTTTCAGCTGTTAACCAATTAACCATGGCTTTTAGTTTGTCACCTTCATGCAGATTAAAAACCCTTAAGACTCCACGAGGACCACAGCTTTCTGTTAGCAAAACATCCTACGACTCAGATAAAACATAAAGAAACAGAGAAATGGCCCCTTTGATGCCCATGGAATGGGAAAAAACAATCCTGTTTGGATCTACAGATCAGAGTCTGAAACTTCCTTTTTACTCTGTGTTTCTGTCTGTCTGTCTGAAAAAGAGTACTGTCAGACATAGGTGTGTGGTTACCATGGTGATCCTGATGATCTGCTGGAAGCTGACAACAGTTTTTTGATTTAGGTTTGTTTTACTCCTCTTCTACAGATTATACATTAAAACGTTGTCCATTTTGTCAGAGTTTTACGAAATAAAGGTCACTTGTTTCTAAATAAGAGTCTGGCTCTGTCACAGATAATATTATGAAAACAGGAAGTCCTGAATTCCTGTTGGGCTTCAGAGAACAAAGTTTCAGGTGACATCAGACCCTTATTTCTTCTGCTACCAACTACTCAGATTACATGAAATCTTAAAGGGTTGTCCTGGTCTCAGAACTGGATTTAAATATTGTTATTTTAATGAAACATTTCTGCTGTACCTGGGTATCCACAGAGTCCCCTTCACCGGCAGCAGAGTGAAGGCCTGCAGTAGCTGAGATGTTGAGGACGTTCTGGTCTCTGCAGGTCCAGGATCAGTGTTGTTGGATAGCTGCTGGTCTTGGTCCCCGCCTGACTCATCAGGTTCTGTATTCTGCAGCACACAGCTGCTACTGTTGGACAAAGTGCAGTCTGTGGGGTTCAGAGAGTCCAGGTCTGATGGTTCCACTGAAGATTTAGACCCTACGGAGCAGTAGTCCGTCAACGAGTCCTGGTGCTGGATGATCTGAGTCCCTGCCTCCTGGCTGTGGATCACAGTCACCTCTCTGTTGGTCTGTTCCAGCTTCCCAGTCTGGTACAAGGATTTGGGTTCATCAGCCGTCACCGTGGCAACTCCTACAGGACGATGCACGGTAAAGACGTCACGTAAGGGACTGCTATCCCCGCAGCTGAAAGCAGAACAAGATCTTAGGAAACTGCACCCAGAAATCCAGTTGATTTAAACTGGAATTATTTTCTGATCCTCAACTAAAACTCTAAGGCTCTGGCTCCTCAAACTCCTGCCATCGCTGGCCACTCTCATTGCCCCTACCCTGGTGCAGCAACCTAGGAGATGCAAGGGTGCCAATGACTGCGTTGCTCACCTGGCGACTGTACTGGGACCCCATCCCCCACCCATTCCACACACATATGTCTATGTCTATTTATGTTGCATTTTTTATGTGTTTTTTTTTTTTTTTTTTTGCAGCCTCATGCTGTGTCCTGCAGGACACAATGCAAGATCATTTTTTTGCCCCCATCTTTCCTTGTGTCCCCCTTTTTCTAATCTAACAAAAAAGGAGCGTCTCTCAGAGGCTGCGCCTCAGTCACCCCGTCTACCCAAGTCTGTGTCTGTTTGTTTGTGGTTCTTCAGATGGGCTGTGCTGAAATGTAATTTTGTTGTGCTCTATGCAATGACAATAAAGCTGATTCCGATTTTGATTCTAAAACAAGAAAATCAGATTTAACAGTTTAAAAATAAAACAGGACAGAAACAAGAAGCTTGACGCCTCAGTACGTGTCCACCATGAAACTTTTGATTACTGGATCATGCAATTAGCATGTAGATAGGGTGTAGCCAGTAGCATTTATCAATCAACCTTTATTTATACAGGTAAATCCCATTGAGCCTCGAGGACTCATTTACAAGAGAGACCTGAACCTGATTTAGACAGTAGCATGTAGCAAGTAGCATGTTGCATGTAGACATTAGCACATACCATGTAGCCAGTATCATGTAGCCAGTAATGCGTAGCATGTAAACAATAGCCTGTAGCAAACAGCATTTCTGTTGCATGTTTGTATTTCTTTGATAGAACATGAGGGGGCGGTTTTCAAAGAATCCACAGATGCAGACAGAACTTTTAACAGATCGTGAAAATATTTAACCTCAAAACTACCGGACAAACTACCATGGAAGTACAGGAAAGACTTAATTCCTTAAAATTGCAGCAAATCTCAAATTACCTAGAATAGCAAACTAAGACACACGTGGTGCTCTTCCTGTTTTTGTTTGTTTCTTTGGGTTTGTTTATTTATCACACAATGTATTTGTTGTGTTTTTTTCCCCCCAATGTTATTCTATACAAATTTTTATTTTATTTTATGTAGAATAAAAATGGGCAGTGTTATCAAACAGAAACCATGTAATAAAGATACTGTCAAAATAATAAACCCAACTTTTTTATCTCTTTTCACAACTAATAAATTGTTTACTCAGTCGGTGTCTAAAAGTTCTCATCTGCTGAGGCTGCCAGTTATTGAGAGGACCAGTGTATTTTTAAAGATGAAATTCTCTCTACAGTGACGTGTTTGTTTTCAACCACACATCATGACGGTACCTCTGCTGTGCTGAACAGTTCAGCTGGACTTACCAGTACGTGGCACAGAGCTCGTATGAGGCAGCGTGGTACAACAGCAGGGTATTGGTGTGGTCATCCAGGGTCCAGACCGCCTCCTCCCCCCACAGACTGAAGCTGGTGGCCATGCTGATTATGGAGGAAGGTGGTTTGTACAAGTCCAGCCTTCGAATGGCCTGAAGGTTCAGAGAGTCGATAACCAGGAGACCAGGACCGTTGGAGAACCATAACTGCTCAAAATGTAGTCAGGAACCAGAACACAGGGAGGTTTTAGTGTCAAACCATGAAGTCTCTTTAAACAAACATGCCAGGAAGGATCTGCTCACCTGAGAGCCACTGCTGACCAGAGACATGGTCTTGACTGGACAGGGTCTCTGCCTGGGATCAGAATCCTTCAGTCCAAACACGGTTTTATTCAGTGTATGTGAACACAGGTAGGTCTCTCCATCCAGAGGAAGGTCGTCCACCAAGGTGTAAACAGCCAGCAGACCATCAGACATCCCAGCAAACACTCGGGCCAGGCCCTGCAGGGGTGAGGAACATAGTTTGACCTTCATGTTCTGCTCCAAGAGGCTTTAAGTGTCAAGTTCACACGTAGCAGAACAATGCTTCAGAAGGATCTGAAGACATCTCAGTGGACTTCTATGGGGAAAACCTTTGTGAATAAATGTGTTTGTTGGGCTGGGAGCTGACCTTCTCTTGGGCTGGAACATGGAACAGGCAGGTGATGACGGCCGGACAGGACAAATGTCTCTGGGGTTGATTCAGTGGACACATGTCCTTCAGACTGTAGAGGAACATCTCCTGTTCCTTTCACACAAACCAATTTTTCATTCAAAACAAGAATTATGCATCCTTAATGACACTTAAAAAAAGGATTTGTAAATTAAACAACCACAGTTGGGTCGTTGTGTGGAACACAGTAAACATGTCCAACCTTGAAACTACAATTTTTAGGGAAAAAGTCAGGTAGTTCTGAATCTGATGGTAGCAACAAGACTCCTCTCTACTTCTAACATCAGTCCGTAAAAGTCCAGGACCTGAGGGAACCAGCTGTTTGAGGTTTTGGAGGACCTGAGGCCAGTTGTTGGAGGTTTTGGAAGAGCTGAGGAGACCAGTTGTTTGAAGTTTTAGAGGACTTGAGGAGACCAATTGTTGGAGGATTTGGGGGAGCTGAGGAGACCAGTTGTCGGAAGTTTTGGAGGACCAGAGGAGACCAGTTGTTGGGAGAATTTAGAGGACCGGAGGAGACTAGTTGCTGGAGGTTTTGGAGAACCTGAGGAGACCAGTTGTTGGAGGTTTTGGAGGACCAGAGACCAGTTGTTGGAGGTTTTGGAGGACCGGAGACCAGTTGTTGGAGGTTTTCGAGGACTGGAGGAGCCCAGTTATTAAAGGTTTTAGAGGACCTGAGGAGACCAGTTGTTGGGAGAATTTAGAGGACCGAAGGAGACCAGTTGTTGAAGGTTTTAGAGAACCTGAGGATACCAGTTGGTGGAGGTTTTGGAGGACCTGAGGAGACCAGTTGTTGGAGGTTTTGGAGGACCTGAGGAGACCAGTTGTTGAAGGTTTTGGAGGACCTGAGTAGACCAGTTGTTAAAGGTTTTGGAGGACCTGAGGAGACCAGTTGTTAAAGGTTTTGGAGGACCTGAGGAGACCAGTTGTTGGAGGTTTTGGAGAACCTGAGGAGACCAGTTGTTGGAGGTTTTGGAGGACCTGAGGAGACCAGTTGTTGGAGGTTTTAGAGGACCTGAGTAGACCAGTTGTTAAAGGTTTTGGAGGACCTGAGGAGACCAGTTGTTAAAGGTTTTGGATAACCTGAGGAGACCAGTTGTTAAAGGTTTTGGAGGACCTGAGGAGACCAGTTGTTGGAGGTTTTGGAGAACCTGAGGAGACCAGTTGTTGGAGGTTTTGGAGGACCTGAGGAGACCAGTTGTTGGAGGTTTTAGAGGACCTGAGTAGACCAGTTGTTAAAGGTTTTGGAGGACCTGAGGAGACCAGTTGTTGGAGGTTTTAGAGGACCTGAGGAGACCAGTTGTTAAAAGTTTTAGAGGACCTGAGGAGACCAGTTGGTGGAGGTTTTGGAGGACCTGAGGAGACCAGTTGTTAAATGGTTTAAAGGACCGGAGGAGACCAGTTGTTGGAGGTTTTGGAGGACCTGAGGAGACCAGTTGGTGGAGATTTTGGAGGGAACATTGTCTCATTCTCCCGAGCTCAGAGATTTCTGTAGATTCTTCTAATCTGTTGATCAGATTATGAACTGGAGATGTTGGAGATTCAAGTCTTTTATTTAGGAACTTTATTCTGAAATTCATTCAGGAGATTTATTCTGAAATTGTTCCTCTAGTTTTAGACAGAATGCTGAACCTGTTCCCATCTTTACGTCTATCAGTCTTTATTTCTCTCCAGTCTGACCTGCTGATAATTCACCTCATCAGTGACTAAATGTTCCTCCTGGTTCTGATCCAGACCTCTGACTGTTGCAACCTTTAGTTGCTCCTGAACAACTTTTTACAGACGAGTTACTGCAATCAGATTCAAATAATTTTCTCTAAAAATGGCATTTCTTAGTTTCAACATTTGAGGTGTTTACTGAGTTCTGTTGTGAATCAAATATGGGTTTATAAGACCTGATAATCATTGCATTTTGTTTTTAATTACATTTGACACAACAACTTAATGCTTCTGATATTGGAGTTTATTTGTGTGTGGTTGTGTTATGTTTATAACTAATTAATGTAATTGATATAATACCTCAGTGGCGATCCACAGAGTGTTACCAATCTTAATCTGGCAGCTGATGCGGCTGCCGGGACACAACATCCTCTTCACCTCCACCTGACCCTTCTCCACATTCACAACACTGTAGTTCCTGTGAAACACACAACAATACAAATAAAACAGAACACTGAAATGTAAAGTTTGTGTTTATCACTTGGACTGTCAGGATTAATTGATGTTCTGACAAAAAAAAAAAAACAAAAAAAAAGTCTGTCTCCAGCCAGACAGACACCAGCTCCATGATGAGAAAAGGAGAAGTGGGTGAAGAGGTCGAGGGAGGGAGGGGGTCCATCATGTGAAATAGGTCTTACAATTCAGTTCCAGAATGAACTGGGTTCTTTTCAGCTGAGTCAGAACCAACCTGTCCTCATTGTCTCCTTGCCAGAACACGGCGCTGTGGCCCTGCAGCGGGGACAGGAAGAGCTGGGACTGGTTCTCACAGGACAACAGATACCTGAGGCAGGGGAAGCTGGGCTCCTGCATCCACCTCACACACTGCATGGCTAATGGCCTCTGTACACGCACGCATGCATGCACGCACGCAAACACACACACACACACACACAATGTGAACAAACTCTGGAATAAAGAGGTAAAATCGCAGCAGAAATATTCAGGAAATACAGTAGTCCCTCGCTACTTCGTGATTCGTTTTCTGCGGTTTTTCAAAATAAGATTGGACATGACACAATTGGCTGATTGAAGGATGAGCCAAGGATTGTTTATTTAAAATAAATTATTTTAAATAATTTTGCACCTGTGTGCAGCCCATAAGTGCAGGAGAAATCTCCCTCCTGCAGCTGATCAGCTGATCTTCTCTGTCACGCACACATTTTTCCTGCTGCATTGGCTTTGTGAAGGGTTAACCCATTGCTGTCCAGATGCATGATTGACTTTTGTCTTCTAACTTAAAATTCAAAGTGTCATATCGTAAAATCGTCATGATCACAAAACATAAGTGCTAAAAGTTATTTTTAATTATTTTAGAACTTCTATGTTCAGTTGTTTCAGTGTAATTGATCAAGAAGTACATTTCTGTTTCATGCTGCAGAGCTGCATGAAGGGTTAACCCTTTGATGTCCGGCTGCACTTCTCTTCTCTACAATTTAAATTGAAATACTGTAATATTTCAAATAAACAATTCATGCTGCATGGCTTGTTTATTTGAAATGTTACAGTATTTCAATTTAAATTGTTTATTTAAGGAGGGAGATTGAGAGTTGCAGGTGATGAGTGATTGCAGCCTGGCACATGTCATGACAAAGTTTACTGAACTTGAATTGAACTTGAACTTTTGTATCCCCACTTCACAGTTTTTCACTTATCGTGGGTGAGCATGGGCCCAAACACCCGCGATAAACAAGGGACTACTGTATACGACTTTATAAAGAGTACTCAGAGTACTGAGAGTACTCAGAGTACTGAGAGTTATGATCAGGACAGAGTCCCACCATCTGGTAAGATCAACCCTGACCACCAGAACCTGCAAACATCCACAGCTGTGGATCAGGTGGACCAACATGGTCTGCAGACAAAAGGCTCCCTGCCTCAGAGAACACAAAGAGACCTTCTCACCTTCTCTGGCTTGGTGTCCCAGCACTCAGTCATTAACGTGTGCAGGCTGTAGAACTGGACCTGTTCTGGACTGCCCAGGATGGGCCGTATGCCTTTGATGAGCTTCTTTGCTGTCTGAAGCTGGTGGTTTCCCAGAGCCGGCCTTCGCCCGGTCAGCAGCTCGTAAATCACCATGCCGTAGGAGAACATGTCCACCTTCAGGAGGACAGGACAGGAAGATGAGACTCAGATCAACTGCAGGACTTCAAGTCAAAAGGTTTGTCCTCCAGAGTGAGACAACTGAAGCAGCTCATGAGACAGGAAGTAAAACTAAATCCATTGTTCTGTTAGAGAGCTGGTTTGACTTTGATTCAGCTGCGGTTCTGTCTCAGTCTCTGTCCTCTAAAGCTCTTTGTCCTGGCTGTTGAAATGGGATAAACTGCTACGGTCAGTTTGGATTATTTGGACCAGTTTGATTTCTATCTGAGCTTTCTTTAATCCTGCAGTAAGTTTCCAGAGGACTTGATGACCATCTGTTTGGTTAAATGTAAATTACCATCAGTCAGGCTGTGGGTGTTGTCTAAACCAGCAGCCTCATCCGACCTCCCTGTTCTCTATAGAACGTTTAGAGAATGACAGCTGTTCTCAGGACGAGTACCTTCTCATCGTACACGATGCCAGGCCGGACCTCAGGAGCCTGGTACCCTGGGGTCCCCTCAACTCCCAGAGCCCCTTCGTGGAAAGAGTGTCGAGAAATCCCGTAGTCCGACAGTTTGATGTTGACCGGGTCCAGGACCTGGAACAGGAACAGGAGCAGGATGAGCATGAGCAGAAACAGGAGCAGGAGCAGGAAGAGGAGCAGGAACAGGAGTAGAAGCATGAAGAGCAGGAACAGGAACAAGAGGAGCAGGAGCAGGAAGGTTTCATGAGCGAGCCGTTCAGTTCTTTCCTCTGACATCCTCTCACCGTTTCGTACCTGGTGCTTGGTGTATTGTACCAACTTATTTTAGGAGCTGAAAGTCTGATTGAAACACAACTGCACTTTAAAATATTCTGTGTCTGCAGAACCCAACCTGCAAACATCCTGAAGTCCTAAAATAAAAACAATATTAATATTAAGATTAGTAATAATGATCTGCTGGTGATGTGGGCAGAGGAAAACTGCTGCACAGCTACCATTAATATTTGACTTCAGAATGAAACAAAGACTGGCAGCTGGAGTTTTAATGCCAGATTCTTCTTGCGTTTTAATTTGTGGAACGGCTCCGGGATCTCTGTCAGAGAACGGCACCAGTCAGACACAACATGAGACTCAGACCTCACAGAAACGCAGAGTTTCAGACTAAACCTTCAGGTGAACTTCCTGCCCACGATCCTCCCGGTCATCATCAGACGATGTTACAAAACAAAGATGAAGAGTTCAAACCTTTGAGGTACTCTGACATCATGGTTTCATCCGTGCTCGGCCTCCTTCAACAACCAACTCACTGAGTTTGCAGTAAAAAGCTCAGATTTGTCAGCAACAAATGGAAACAGTGTATAAGAAATGTATAAAATAAGAAAAAACTAACTTTAACAAATGAGATCAGTTCTAGCTCTAATTTCTGAGAATCTTTAAAGGATGAAACCAGAATGCTTTAAGGACACAGACATGCAGAGACCAGACCAGAATGTTTTAAGGACACAGACATGCAGAGACCAGACCAGGATGCTTTAAGGACACAGACCTGCAGAGACCAGACCAGGATGTTGTCAGACTTGAGGTCACAGAAGATGATGTTCTTCCTGTGGAGGTATGCCAAGCCCACAGCCATCTGATAGGACATCTTAAAGGTCAGCATGTGGCCGAGAGGCATATAGCTGCAGCCTGGAAACAAGAGCACGCTCTCAGATCTCACCGGAGCTGGATTCAAGTCAAACACCAGATACATCCACGCACCTTTGTCCCTCTGCTTCTCCTCCAGGACTGTGTTGAGGCTTCCCAGAGGAGCCAGCTGCAGAGCGAAGCACAGAGGGTGGATGCTGATGCCCAGCAGAGATACGACGCAGGGATGGTGCAGTGAGTGCAGCATGCTGGCCTCCTGACGAAACTCCGAGAAGCTCCGGCACGCATTGGAACACTGCAGGTGCTTCACCATGGTGTCTGAGACACAGGAAAAAAACCTGTTTCACACAACGAGCTACCACTTCCTGTCTCCTTGTAGAAGCATACCTCAGACTAAGTTCTCTCATACAACTATTTTTCTGATGTTTTAAAACAGGCAGACTTTTAATATTCTTTGCAGTTCTGTGCACTGACACACACATTACCTTTCACCTTGTACTGGACAATATCACAGAAAGACATTATATGAGATTATCAGCTTTAAGATGTCCCACCAAAGATTTAGGCATCAAAACAGCTCTTCTGATAATTCTCAAGTGTTTTCCTTATCCTTCTAATTCATTAAGGTGTCACAGTCTGAGAATTAGCAGAGTTCCTTGTTCAAGCAGTTTACGACTCGGTACTCAAGAGAGAGTTTACCTCTCACGATCATAAAATGCTGAAATGTTGATCCAGGTGCATCTTCCCTCAAACAAATTCCTCTTGTGATAATAAACTTTATGACTCATTGACTTCATTGGGACTCTTTCCTCAGGATAAAATGATGTTTTTAGTATTCTACCTTGTTTTATATGGCACCTTGATTTATCGTTTTAGAACACCACTTTTATTTTAATTGCATTTTTACTGTAGTTTATTGTCTGTACTTTATATGTTTTCTGTCTAAAACAGGTCTGTCTTGTAAATGAGTCTTCAGGACTCAGTGAGACTAACATGTATAAATAAAGGTTGAATGAAAAAAAACAGACTGTTCAATAGTGTCCCAAGGTGGAACCATCAGAACTGCAATATACTTATGGTTGTTGTCTCTGGCTGGCAAATATTTTAACTATGTCTGTGATACAAGGTGAGGTCAATTCACCTCACAAGACCCACAGAACATGTGGAGGGGCACAGAAGTCCCCAGGTCGACGTCCGCAGAAGACTCGACGATCACGGACACTTCGACGACCACGGACGCTTCGACGACCACGGATGGTCTCACAGCCTCCAAAGCAGCTCCTGAGGTGGTCTCCATATCCACGGAGGTCTCAAGATCTGCAGAAGTCCCCAGGTTGACGTCAGCAGAAGAGTCAACAGCCTTGTTGGCCATTGACAACTCAACGCCCCCTGCTGCAGCCCCAGAGACGGCTACGCCCCCTGCTGCAGCCCCAGAGACGGCTACGCCACTTGCTGCAGCCCCAGAGACGGCTACGCCCCCTGCTGCAGCTCCCGAGACGGCTACGCCCCCTGCTGCAGCTCCAGAGATGGCTACGCCCTCTCCTGCATTTTCACTGGATTCGGTAACTGCTGCAGTTTCCCTGGGTTTGACAACACCTGTAGAAGCCATGGTTCCTTCATTCCTCTTCCTACGTGCCGAATGGTCATTGTTCCTTAGGGTGTCCATCAGCAACCCACAGGACCTGTCGCCCTATGTTGAACGGCCTCCCGGCCACACACCAGAACTGCTGCTTTGTGCTGGACGGCCTCCAGGCCGCCCACCAGAACCGCATCCACATTATGGATGAGTTCCCAGGCGTCCCTGGGAGAGATGGTTCCGCACTAGACAGTCCTCAGACCACCTAACCACCCCGTTTTAGTGTTTTTGCCCTTTTGTGTTCAATTCTCAGGTCCACTTTGTCGGTTTATGTTTTGTTTTTGTTTTTTGTTTTTTTCTCTCTCCTAGTGTGTTCCTCTACTGCCCTCCATCCTGGTAGTTACCCCCTCCTCCCACCCAAATTTTTTGGGGTGAGTTCTTGGAGACGTCAGGTGACGTCCTTGGGGGGAGGTACTGTAGGGTTTGTGTTTTTCTTAGGTCTGGCCCCCTCTTCTGTTGTGTCTTAGTACTGTTCTCCTGTCTCCTCTTCATGTGTTCTTCCTGCTCCCACCTGTCATCGTTCCCAGTTGATTGTCATTGTCCTCATTAGTGTGTGTATTTAAGTCTGTGTTCCTCACTCCTTGTTGGTCGGTCATTGTCTCTTCATGCCAACCTTGCTCCCTGTGTTTCCCAGGATCACCTGTAAATGTGAGTTTTGCTGCCACGTCAGCACATTTATTTAATAAATTATATTGATGTTTGACTTTTGGAGTATTCAGTGTCCTGCCTTCAACCTTGGGTTCGACCTTTAAAACACTATTTATGACACTTCCTAGTTCAGTTTTAAATTTCAGTCCAGGAAATTTTAGATGGTTTCAAGAAAGTAACAATGAAGTCAATGAATAACAGTGTAAAGAAACCATGAAGTAGTCAGACCCCCTCTGGCAGTTTGGAGCCACAGAGATCAGCTGCCATTAGTGCTCCTCCAGCAGACCCCGAGCAGCCAAGCCCCCAGTCTGGTTGGGTGATGGTCTAGACTGGAGTGAGCGTAGTGCTAAGACTAAGCCCCCAGTTCACCACCGACCTGTTCACGTTTCAAACAGGTTTCCCTCGCTCAGCAGCACACCTGCTACGAAGCAGACCCATAGTCTGAAACCTGGCACTGGGGACTCAAGGGACCTCAGTCAAATGCATTCTGGGGGCCAGAATGGGACATTGAATCTTACCTGAAACTGTTGACTAAAGCTCCCTGCATCCTCCAGCTGAAGCGGTGAAATTGGTTCTCGTTATGTGACAAAAATCACGTCATTTTGTTCTCAGAGTAGTTCCGCCCCTTCTCGACACAAGGCCCGGGAAGAATTTCTTCTCCCAGGTGGGCACTCCAAATATTGTGTGATTGGTCAGAAGTTTGTGGGTGTGCCCATCAGTGTGCTCAGACATTCAGCTGTACGACTTCAAACACTAAACTAGTCAAATGTCCAAAACCTCTTGAATGGAGATCGTGCACACATATAGCATGGAGTCTGTCTGCTGAAAAGTGTGGCGCTTTCTTCATGACAGATTTGAGGCCAAACGGTGGCTGCAGGGACGGAGTGGAGACTCTGACAGGAAGAAACCTGCGATGACGTATACTGAAGGGGCGGGGCTTCCCAGGAGCTGAGCTCTGCGCCGTGTCTCGTGGATGATGATGAAAGATGTAAAAACGAACGTCCCGTGACCATGAACAGAATGTTCAGGTTCGAATGGAGTATTCTGGGTCCTTCAGGTTGAGGTTAAGTGCTACCTGATGGTACCGGCTGTCGGGAGACTAAATATTTCACACTCAGACAGAGCTGAGCGTTCAGAATCTGGTGCTTTTTGTCTCGACAGAAACTTACATAAATCATGATGTTTTTCCACTCTAAATAAAATCAGTAGGTTTCATTTAGATGTTTGCAAACTGCCACAGCACAAAATGTTCAGTCAGCAGCTTAGTTCGAGGTGCACACCTCCCTTTGGGAGGAATTTGAAAATTATAGAAAAACAATCACTTTTGTCACTTTTCTTCACTAGGATCATTGCAAAGTCCTTGACAGTACAGTTGTCCCTCATTTATCACAGGGGATCTGTACCCTGAAGTCCCGCAATAAGTGAAAAACTGCGAAGTAGGAATAGTAGTACAAGTAGTAAGTAGTAGTTTATTTTAGTATATATATATATATATATATACACACACACTATATATATATATATATATATATATATATATATATATATATATATATATATATACACACACACTATATATATATATATATATATATACACACACTATATATATACACACACACTATATATATATATATATATATACACACACTATATATATATACACACACTATATATATATATATATATATATATATATATATATACAGTATAAGGCGTTTTAAACCCTTCCTACACTCTTGCAGTATTCTAAACAATGTTTCTAAACTCTAAACGCTCTAAAAGAGCACAGAATGTCATGATTTCAGCTCTCTACATTTGGATGCACTCTCGGCCACGCCCACTTCTCTGCTCTGCACGGAGATCAGCTAATCCGCTGATCAGCTCTATGAGGAAGTTTCTTCCACAGCTGTGGGCTGCACACAGATATTAATCATTTAAAATAATTTATTTTAAATAAAAAAGCCATGCCGATCGTGCGGCTCATCCATCAATCAACCATTGTGTGTCATGTCCAATCTTACTTTGAAAAACCACGATAGAGCGAGTCCGTACAAAACGAACCGAGAAGTAGCGAGGGACTACTGCAATATGTCTTTTAAAACATTGTAAGATTAATGACAGGACGTGAAATGTAATCTGATTACGCCAGCATACCTGAATGTGCTAACCAACATACTTCCTGCACTCCGACCAGCTCGTCTTTCCCCCCACACAACATGCACAGGGCCAGCAAATCAAGATAGACTCAGTGACGACATGAGAATCGCTTTAAACAAAAAGAAGAATCAAGTCCAGTTCTACCTGTGGTACTGGTGATGCTGAGCTGCCGCAGTTTCTTAAAGTGGAAGTGTTTGACAGCGACGGGCTGCTGGTTGTATCGAGCTCTGTAGATGACGGTCCCACTGCCGCCCTGACCCAGAACATTCTGCTCGTCTTCACAGAACTCCAGCTGGGCTTTGTCTAAAAACAGTCTGAGAGACAGCAGAGACACGTCATTAACCTGTCCACACAATAAACCGCACATTTATATGTCTATAAAGATCAATTTCTATTCTTCTATTTGATTTCTATTCCTTAAAATATCTTTCCAAGGAGTCATGTTAAAAAAAAAAAAAAAAAAAAAAAATTCTTCTTTTTTTATTCACACGAACAAACAGAAACTGTTTTCATTTAAAACTCAATCAGTTTGAAGCCTTGTGCACACAGGATGTGCACGTTACTTTAAAACCTATAATTGGGTGTGTGCAGTGCACGGCAGCAGAGCTGAGCGCTATTTGCTGTCATGCACTGTCACCATGTACTTTTAACTAGAGGCAGGACTGGAACCTTGAATTTGAAGCCACAGAGGACTAGCGCCTCCTGGTGGCCAGTTCCTGTACAGGTATTAAGCCCCGCCCTCCAATGGAAATAAACAGGACTTTATGCTTAAAACATAAAAATACACTTCAAATCAGCTTTTTTTTCAGTTGTGGATTCCCATAGTTCTTAGCTTTCTGTGGTTTGTTCAAATTTGGAATAGAAACATGTAAATTTATTATTTATTTAAGTGGACGGCACGGCAGATCAGTAGAACTGTTGCCTCACTGTGAGAAGTTTGCCGGATCAAATCCCAGCCGGGGAACTTTCTTGGTGCAGTTTGCATGTTCTCCTCGTGCATGCGTAGTTCTCTGGGTACTCTGGTTTCCTCCCACAGACCAAAAACATGCATGAATGGGATGGATAGTTACTTAAGACTTTAAAAAAAGTCTTACTAAATGTCTTTACTAATGTATGTGAATGTTTTTGTACAGTGCTCTGAGACAACTTCTGTTGTGACTTTGAGCTATAGAAATAAACTGAATTGACTTGAATTATATTGATGGCTGCTGACATAGGATAATAATGATAAAGATGGTATATAATAAAATTGTGAAGTTTTATTGTTGTAGTACATTAGTAACTACAGCACTCGTGTGTAATGTGTAAACTATAAAAAGCCAGTAAATATCTGGTAAATATTCGGTAAATTAATTTAAAGAGTTTACCGTGCAGGGAAGTCGGTCATAAAGAGTTCTGGGACCAGTTCTTGCAGGGGAACTGGTTGATCCATGTGCTGAGGACAGACGATACAATCTTTTTCCACAGCAGCCAGCACGCAGTCCTCCATGCTGAAGTAATGAACACTAGCTCCGCCTCCCCGTTGGCCATCTTGTATCTCGATGACCTCGTGGGGCGGTGCAGCCTCCTGCTGAACCCGAGAGGTGCAGAGAGAACAGGGGACGTACTGCTCAATGAGAAGACTGCCGTCGCTCTCTGTGGCCGTCAGAGCTGAGCAAAGATCAAAACCGTCAGAGCTTAGAAAGATCCTGAAGCGCTTTGGTTTGAGTTGAAGACCTGAGGTCCAGTTTGGTCCACAGACAGAGGAACTGACCTGGAAACCACTGCTCGATCAAAGCGTTCACGTGATCTGTGATGAAAGCCACAGCAGAGAAGTCTCTTGTGTCCGACTGACAGATGATCTTTATTCCTCCGCTCTTCGTCTTCTTCCAGTTGACGTCTGAAGATTCCACACTGCAGACACACAGCAGAAGCTCACGTCTTCTTCTATTAAAGGATTCTTCACACAGATGCTGGTTCTGCAGGTACATTTATTCATGTTCTGGGCTCCTTTCCAGCAGACGGACCAGAACCCTGTCCTGATGGACACAAACACTAAATCATGCTTTTTATGGTTTTATGGCACATTTTCCTTCAGCTATAAAAATAGTGAACCTAGTTTCTAGGAGTTTATTCTGGTTCTGATCCATCTGATGGAACCTGTCTCTGACCTGAGGTAACCACCATCAAAGGTGACCAGAAGTCCTTCCTTCCAGTAGATGGTTTGGCTGCGTCGGACCCTGAAAGTACTGCATCGGTTCTTCTTCTCGCCTCCAGCGAAGCTGTAGATCACAGAGTGCCTCTGCTGCTGACTCCAAGGGGTCCTTTTGGACACATTGAAGAACTGCACCAACGCTGAGAGTTAGAAATAATCCTCTGAGCTGAGGAACAAAGAGAAGTGGACAACACCCTACCTGCAGGTCCATCTCGGTGAGGCTGATGAGCATCCTGGCGATGAAGCGCTGCCAGAATCCTGCAGGAACGAAGCTCATCTTGAAGAGACGTTGAAGGGTGTTGACGGTGCGCTGGTGGATGTTATGAAGGTCCAAGGCTGGCTTCGGAGGCAGAAGGTGTGGCAGCAGGTAACTACGGAAACACAAAAGGGGGGAAA
Source organism: Nematolebias whitei (assembly GCF_014905685.2). Taxonomy (NCBI): domain Eukaryota; kingdom Metazoa; phylum Chordata; class Actinopteri; order Cyprinodontiformes; family Rivulidae; genus Nematolebias; species Nematolebias whitei. Next base: position 14,939,899 of record NC_056499.1, on the reverse strand, counting down.
AAAGAAACAACCATTACTAGACAATTTCAAACTACTTTTTAAATTTTAACAAGTACAGCAAAATGATCTTGTTAGCAAAATATTTTAAATGCACTAAATTTCTGGAGATCATCTGAAGACCCTCAGTCTGGTGTTTTTATGAGTCACAGTTCAGTCCCAACTCTCCAGAACCATTTGGTCTACAGAGGAATTCCTGACAAGAGCCCAAACCATCAGCCCTCCACCACCGTGCTGACAGCCGGGTGGAGCTGTGTGCTGCACTGTATTCTGGGTAAACATATGTCCTTTGGTCTGGTTCTGTCCCAGAAGTCTTGTGGCTGTTCCTGAACCTCAGCTTCTGTAGGAGCAGCAGGAAAGGAACTGTTTTTCCCTTCCAGATTGAAGGTTTTGTTTAACAAATAATAACTCTCCTGTTAAAGAAAAATTTTTTTTTATTAGGCCCTGAAACCCTGGACCTGATGGAGGCGGACTTTTGCTGGGTCTGGATGATGACTGAGGAGGAGTCCCTCCTCTGTAAGGGTCAGTCTCTCCAGGTAACAGCCAGGTGTGCAAACGGATCTGTTCGAACTCGGTTCTGTACCTGTTGTTGGCCGCAGGCAGAGCAATCTCAAACTTTGCCAGGAACTGGAAGTACTGTTCCTCTGTCTGTTGGGTGAATCCGGTTTCTGCTAATAGCATCTGTTCAACAGACATGAAGAACATCAGTGGAACCATTCAGAGTCCACAGCAGGCAACGTTCAGATGGCTCCATCTGACCCTGAGGTCCTCGGCCTGGATCAGTCCGTTCCTGACGAAAGGACAGGACGACTTAAGTTGAATGAGCAGCTCCAGACAGTCGGACAGCCACACAGGACACAGGAAGTAGAGCGTGCACAAGCCATGGCTGGTGTCAGGGAAGTGCAGCAGACTTCCTGTTTCTATCAAGAAACTGATGGCTGCAAGGAGACAAACAAGAGAGAAGTGATTCAAGCTTCACAGTTAGGGACAAAACATGAAAACTGGTCTCTGAAAAAAATGAATCTCAGCAAAATATCTCCTGAAGCACAAAGTGGATTTAAATGAAACACCCAGAATGCGAAGAATGGATCAACTGTTGGAGACGGTGCAATCCAAGATGGCTGCCACAGCCAACTGACCATAAAAACCCATAGAACAACAACCTGGTCAGTTTTACACATATGTGGGGTGGTAGTAGCAAAAAGTAATCTCCAACACAAACGCTGAGAACTACCAGGTCACGCCTCACATTTTCTATTTTAAATTTTCTAATTTATTTTAAAATCAAAGAGGTTTGAAATGTCCATAGAGAAATGTCCATAGAGCTGTTATAACATCCAAACAGAATTCTGAACTGGCCTCAGTACCAGTCTGCAGGTCTTCATAATCTCTGATGTCACTTCCTGGGTCCTGCTCGATGATGCTGTCCAATTGGGTCTCAGTCAGAAACTGGACCTGTCTCTCATCATGTCGTCTCTTCTTTTCTGCCGTCACTGCATCCTGAAGATCAAAATAGCTCCTGGGGATCTGGAAATCAAAGAGGTATTTCAGGAACAGGTTTGTAGTCCGGTCGGAACACGATGCAGGATTTCAAAAGACTTTTAGATGAACTCTGACTCGTTTTAGTCCTTGTTGAGTAGAAACCAGCAGAGAAGCTGGAGATGCTGCAGGATAAGACGTTGAATCTGTGACTCACCAGTCGGCCCAGCAGTCTATTCCCACACGCTGAACCACTGTCCTTCATGGAGAGACAGACCTGGTAGATCAGAGTCTTCAGTCCATCAAATCCCTCCAAGGTTTTACACGACACCTCACTGATACAAACACAAGAGACAGTCTGTAAACCTGCCGTCCAACAGAGACAACAGTCTGTAAACCTGCTGTCAAAATGAGACCAGAGACAGTATGTAAACCAACCATCCAACAGACACGAGAGACAGTCTGTAAACCTGCTGTCCAAATGAGACGAGACAGTCTGCTAAACTGCTGTCAAAATTAGTTGAGAGACCATCTGTAAACCTGCCGACCAACAGAGACAAGAGGCATCCTGTAAACCTGCCATCCAAATGAGATGAGACAGTCTGCTTAACTGCTGTCAAAATTAGACGAGAGACAATCTGTAAACCTGCCGACCAACAGAGACAAGAGACAGTCTGTAAATCTACTGTCCAAATGGGACAAGAGACAGTCTGTAAACCTGCTATCCAAATGGGACAAGAACCAGTCTGTAAACCTGCTATCCAAATGGGACAAGAGACAGTCTGTAAACCTGCTATCCAAATTAGATGAGAGAAGTCTGTAAACCTGATGTCCAAATGGGACAAGAGACAGTCTGTAAACTTGCTGTCCAAATGGGACAAGAGACAGTACGTAAACCTGCTGTCCAACAGAGACCAGAGACAGTCTGTAAACCTGCTGTCCAAATGGGACAAGAGACAGTCTGTAAACCTGCTGTTAATACCACTCTTTTTTTACTTTGAACATTTGACCTTGACCTTGGTGCAGGGGTGTTGAAAAGTGTCAGTGGTGCGCCATCTGGTTATGATGCATATGTGTATGTGGTAAATTATCTTGAGCAGATCAGATGTTATGGGCAGAACAAAGTAAAGTTACAGATGTACCAAGAGTGTACCCAGTGTTTCCCCTACCAAAATTCAAGCAAGGCACCCCACCCACCAAATCCCCCACCCTCCACGCAGCTCTGCCACTTCTGGACAGGCAGCGGAGATTATAGCAGCTCAGATCAGTCTAAAATATAAAAGTAGCACTCCACTACAGCCCCCCCCCCCCCCCACACACACACACACACACACAAAAGTTAAGATGTAAGTGAAGTCATAAAGGTTTATTGAGAACTTAAATCTGTCTGACAGGAGCCTGAATACTAAATGTTTCTACCAATCCCTCTGGTAGAGCACCGTCTGACAGAAAACCAGAAGTCTCCTTACTGCAGGTGTTTGTACGTGATGTCGGGGTAACCTTTGGCTCGGGCTCCTGATGGGGATCGACACAGAGCCAGAACATAAGCTCTCAGCGTCGCCAGCCTCTCGGTTCGAAACTTGGTGTCTATCAGATCCAAATGTGTTCCCACAACCACCACTGCAGAGTTTGGTGCCCGGGCCTGCACACGACAACCAGAATACATTTATTCAAAAGATAACTACTTTCATTAAAGAGAGCTAATCAAATATACATAATAACTAACACACATTTATTAAAGTGAACTAATGTGAAACAGGAAAGGACGACTGATTGAGCTAATCTTTAGATACAGCAGAAGAAAGACAACATATTTATTATTTTAAGAGCTTTTATTTTGGAACCAGGCAGTCTATGATCTCGTCAGATTCTCACATTAAAATTATTTAAACATATTTAACAAGCCTCAGAAGAACCTGGACAGTTAAAAGTAGATAAAAGAGCGTCCTGGTTTTAAGAAATTGAGCAGAGGGCAGCAGGAGGCTGCTGTAGCTTCATCTTCCTGCTTGGTCATTGGTTAACTCTATTCCAACATGGCCGATCAGCTGATTGGTCTATTTCTAACAAATATTCATTGAGTTCATAGAAAACAGCCTGAGGTGTAACTAATTCACCTTCGGACTAAAACACAGTTCATGAAACATCAAACCTAATTCCTGACATGTTCATGATGAACATGTGATCCAGGTCTTAGTCTTAACAAATCATTTGTAGGAAAACTAATTAAGGCCATAAAGTCTCCCC
>NC_056499.1:14918664-14936079 GCF_014905685.2 Nematolebias whitei | reverse complement strand
AAATAAATCCTGTTACCATTTTTTAATGATACGGCGACTTTTTGTATTTACAGTAAATAAATCCTGGTCTTATGTTTGCTCTCCCCAAGTAAAGGTCAAAAACTGATTTCAGCAGCATTCAGGTTGACGTCCTTCACTTGTGCTTTTATTTGATCAGATTGTTTCTCTGCAGACAGCAACCATAAGACCAGGATTTATTTACCGTAAATACAAAAACAGTCTATTGAAATTTAACTGATCCAAGTCCATAAAAGACTTCAACTGGGTCTGGATCTGGACTCCGGTTTGCCAGTCTGGGACCACAAAACTAAGGTTTTTCTGTGAGTCCATGGACTTGGCTTCATGTTGATGCCTGACATCATATTTCTGATTAAATCAGAACATTTTGTTGTTGCATGTTGCAGACGCAGGATCTGGAAGTTTACAAACATTATTTTGTTAGAGGCTCTAGAAGGCATCACGGACCGGTTTCAGACAGGACAACATTAACACGGACTAAAGAGGTTCCGATTTCACTCAGTCTGGCTCGTAGGTTTGCTGTGAAATAACTGAGCCGAGCACAAATGGTTGTTAGAAAAAATAACTCTGCAGACAAATGCATTTCAGGTATTTACACAGGTACTTTCAGGAAAAGCTTATTGTTTGTGTGTGCCTGGCAGTACATGATCCATGGATGGTCAGTGGTCCACCCAGTGGCTGGACTCTTGCTTCGAGATGGAAATATTCACCTCAATGTTGAGCAGCCAGGTCTGCAGGTTGGCCACAGCCTCCTCTCCCAGAGCCAGGTTCCAGATGACCACGTACAGAGCCTTATCGGTGAAGAAACACTGGTTGACTGTGCTCATGCTGGCCGGACCCCCAACGTCCCACACGTTGAACACCACAGAGTCTCTCTGTGAGGGACAAGAGCACACCTGTCAGACAGACAGAGGGACCGTGCAGTGGCATGTGGTGGTGGGAGTTCCTCACGTTGCTTTTGCTCATGCTGGGTTTCTCCAGCTCCCAGATGAACCTGGAGATACTGCACACTGCTGGGGTGAAGTTTGATGGTTTTCCTGTCAGCAGGGCCTCCAGGAGCACCGTCTTCCCCTGTCTCGGAGGGCCCACCACAAGCATCTTCAGCAGTTTACAAGGCTCTGCTTTTCGAAGATGTGCCCGGAGGAAAGCCAGGACAGACCCAGGACCTGAGAAAACAAACAGGCCACAGTCCAGAGAATAGGAGTCTGCAGGTTTCTGCAAATATGAGAGAAATTCAGTTCTCAGTACATCATCAGCCAGATGCTGACAGGTCAGAAGGAGCCTTTTGTTCTTGTTTGGAGACAGAACGACTGTCAGCTTATCACAGCAGACAACGTCAACTCTGGTAAACAACCTTCAGCTGATTAGATCTGAGAAAAAAAAAACGGAAGGCAGCACGGTGGCACAACTGGTAGAGCTGCTGCCTCTCAGCGCGCAGGTCCCTGGTTCAAACCCCGGTCCAGGGGCCTTTCTGGGTGGAGTTTGCATGTTCTCTCCGTGCATGCGTGGGTTTTCTCCGGGTACTCCGGTTTCCTCCCACAGACCAAAAACATGCATGTTAGGCTGATTGGTAACTCTAAATTGTCCCTAGGTGTGAGTGAGAGAGTGAATGGTTGTTTGTCTCGTTTGTCTCTATGTGGCCCTGTGATGGACTTGCGACCCGTCCAGGGTGTACCCCGCCCCTCGCACAGTGATTGCTCAAAATGGGCACCGGCGACCCCCGTGACCCAAAATGGAATAAGCGGGTAAAGATAATGGATGGATGGATGGATGAAAAAAACGGAAGAAGACCTGTACTGTGAGAGAGTCAACCACGCCAAACTGTTATTCCATCAGTTCCACATCAGAAAATACTGCGCTTTCCGAGAAGCACCATTACAACAGACATGAAACTCCGGTCCAACCAGCCTGAACTTCTGGTTTGTAGGTCTGAAAGAGTTCAAACAGAGCGAGTGTCTGACGAACTAATCTACCTGAACACCCAGCTTGAACATAAAAACCAAACATTCTCTATCCAAACTACGAACTTCCTTCAGATCCATTCATCTAAGACAGTGGTTCCCTAAGCTAGACCCCATTGTGGGACACAAAATACCTAGTGGGGGTCCTGAGAAGATCTACAGAAATAGGATTAACCTTAAAAATGAGTGATTTGTACATGAAGCCCTAACTGTTATAAACAGAAGTCATTGGTTGACGAGGCTCTTTGTTAAATTTGTAAACTTTGACTGGTCAGGGTTGAAGGCGTCTGTGTGTTTCTTAGTCTGTGGATCAAAAGCTGAAAAGTTTGGGATTCACTAATCTCAGGTGCACAGAGACCATCCTGGTCTAGGCCTTCTTTAGGTGAGGAGGTCTAGTGGTAACAACCAAAACCCCCCTAGAACCCGAGGTCCACTACTATGGATGTGTCACAAAAACACAAAACCTAAAGATGCTTTGATGACAAAGTCAACCTCATCATTTGAACAATCTTCATGTTTTACCTCTTGGGTAAAAAAAACTCATGAGATCTTTGACACACTTCTTCAGTTGTGGTCACTGGACAGATTCATAGGGAACCACCAAAGGAACCAGACATAATCCTGGTTTAAGGGAGTGGTTTAAGGTGGGCTGGTTCCATGCACCAGGTTCTGTACCGACCTTGTGGTCTTGGCTCTTCTTCTGACCCACAACAACTCGGTACAAATGACAGATGACCTCTGATTTTAACCTTGGTGTCTCACGTCCAACCTTACCTTCGTTTCTCACGGCCTGGGGGACATTGGAGATGTTGAGGTCTTCGATGTCCAGCTGCCACAGGTTGGGGAGCTGACCGAGTTCAACAGGAAGTTCTCGGATCCCAGGATTTCTGTCCGCCAAAGAGCAGGCCAGGTCAGCAGCAAATATTAAAAAAGAATCATCTACCTATCATCTGAATGGTTGTCATCCATTCTACTGGTTTTATTTGATTGAAAATTATCTACATTAAATGAAGTCAAGATATTCAGCTCTGATAGAACCCCACAGTACTTCAATCCATTTAAACATTGACGATAACATCAGAACGGTTTTGTTTTGGCAAGAGTGCTCACCTGGACAGGTAAAGCTCTGTGAGGTTGTGCAGACTACACACAGACTGAGGAACACACTCCAGCTGGTTCTCATTTAGGACCAGAACTTCTAGTGAAGATCTCAGAAAATCAGGAAACTCAATGGGACACACTGTCAACAAAAAAAAAACAACAAAAAAACAAGCAGAGTCAATTTGATTTGTCGTCTCAGGGCAATGTAAAAAAATATTCATATGCATTATAATAATTTATAAAAGCAAATTAATAAAAGTTATCAATCTAAGGAAACCAGCAGATTGTGTTGAATCTTTGTTTTGTCGCAGTCGCATCCTGAGCAAACACAAAGGCAACAGTGGAAAGGAAAATGTCCCTTTTAACAGGAAGAAACCTCCAGCAGAACCAGGACAAGAGGCCATCTGCTCAACTGGCTGGGGTTTGAGAGGACAGGAAGTAGAAACAGATCAACATAAAATGACAGGTCCAGGTGTAGTTTATTTAGGAGGAAAGACAAAAAAACACGTTAAGATAGAAATAATTACAAGTACAAATAGGTAGAGTAGAGCAAGTAAAGACAACGGCAGAGTGAGGAAATGTGGTCAATTTGTCCCCCAGCAGTCTAAGCCTATAGCAGCATATCTAAAGGATAGTTCAGGAAACCCAAGTCGAACCTAACTATAGAATTTATCAAAAAGGAAAAACATAAGCCTAATCTTAAATGTAGACAATGTGTCAGCCACACAGACAGAAACTGGAAGTTTATTCCACAAGAGAGGCTCCTGAAAGATCTTCCTCCCATTCTGCTTTCTGAAACTCTAGGAACCACAAATAAACCTGCACTCTGACAGCAAAATGCTCTGTTATGAAAATATGGAACAATTAGATCTGTAATATAGGATGGAGAAAAGTTGTTGAGAGCTTTGTAGGTTAGAAGTAAGATTTTGAATTCTATCCTGAATTTGATAGGGAGCCAGTAGAGAGAAGATAAAACAGAAGAAATAGGATCTCTCCTACTAACTCCAGTTAAGACTCTGGCAGCAGCATTTTGGAACAATTGAAGGCTTTTAAAAGAAGTTTTTGGACTCCCAGATAATAAACAATTGCAATAGTCCAGCCTAAATGTGATAAATGCATGGACCAGTTTTTCTGCATCATTTTTTAACAACATGTTTCTAAACTTAGAGATACTATGTAGGTGAAAGAAAGCGGTTCTGGTAACTTTTTAAATGTGGGTGATCAAAAATAACACCAAGTATTTTTTACAATAGAACTAGAAGCCAAATTAATGCCATCCAAGGAGGGCGAAAGACTAAAAAAAATATTCCTAAGATGCTCAAGTCCAAAAACCACAACCTCTGTCTTGTCTTGAGTTTAAAAGCTGAAAATTAAGGGTAATCTATGTTTTTAGGTCTTTAAGACAAGCTAGTACATAATCTAAGTAACTGATTGGATTCATCGGGTTTCATGGACAAATATAACTGAGTATCATCAATATAACAATGAAAATTTATCCCATGTTGTTTAATAACTTTACCTAATGGAAGCTTATATAAAGTAAAGAGCATTGGTCCAAACACTGAACCCTGAGGAGCTCCATGACTAACTTTGGGATATGAAGAAGATTAATTCTTTACAAAAAAAGTTAAATCATGTTATCTGGACAGTTTCTTTTTGGAAGAAATGTTTTGTCTTTCATCTGAAAGACTTCATCAGTCTGAGGCCTGTCAACAAGATCTGTCGTACTAAATAGGACCTTATAGACCTGTTTCTAACCAGTCTGCCGTAGAATTCCCAGAAACTGGCTTTAACTTATGAAATAGCTTAATCAAGGGGGCGTAACACTTAAATTAGGGTGTAAAATCCTAAAGTAAGCAAGAAATTATTGAAATTATTCAAGAATGCATAATACTCAATTTAGGTAAAGATTTTATATGTATCAGGGTCTCTTTCCTTGTTATAAGTCAATTTTTCTTAAATGAAGCATAAAAAAAACTTAAAATCAGCTTAATTAATGGGGTACACCACTCATTCTAAGAAAATATTTCTTAAAGCAATCCTTGCTTATAAGAAGTACAATTTTATTTAATTTTGGACAATTTAGTTTAGTTTAAAGGCACATAGTAGTTATTATTCTTTTTTTTAATTATTATTATTCAATTGCTAGTTTTAAGTATTCTAGCCAAGCTACTTTTGTTTACCCAATTGGCAGATTGTTTTTTTCTCAAAACAAGAACATTTGGTCACATTTAGGAATATATGGCTTATTTCAAGGAGTGTTGTTTTTGCTGTGTGGCTTCTGGATACAAAGAATAAAAATGTTTCACTTGCTTTGTTTAACTAGCAGACTGATGGTCTGAGAGGAAACTGAACCTTCATATATATGTTTTCTGAGTTCTGAGACCGGGGGGGCTAACTAATCTCTGAATCTCCAAAACCTGATAGAACCAAAGGTCCTGCTCCCCATCAGTAACCTGCTGAATGAGACACTCCTGACATCCATGACAGGGAAGATAAAGAGATAAGAACAGAAAAATAGTGAACTGTTACCGAGATGAACCCACTGGCATGAAGATCTTCTTCTGGACGATAAATGATCTCACCTGAACACCAGGTTTGTGTTTAGTTGTAATAGTTCTGAACTCTTACCTGGGTCTGGATCTCTTCTGTTCCAGGTTGTCAGGAAAGCAAGTCTTCTGGATTTGGATCCCTCTTCGGTTCTAAAACACACATACAGTACATTACCAACTCCAGTGGTTCTGGGTCCAACAGGAAATTAGATCATTTAAAAGAAGAAACAATGGGGGAACCCTCTTTATTTATTTATTTATTAACTTTTATTTATTAACCTTTATTTCACCAGGAAAATCCCAATGAGGTCACAGATCTCTTTTGCAAGGGAGGTCTGGGCCTAACATGCATGTTTTTGGTCTGTGGGAGGAAACCAGAGGACCCGGAGAAAAAACTGAATTTGCTGTGTTCGTTCCTCGTTAACTGGTTTTATATTCCCGGTTAAAAACAAATATCTGATTATAAATCCATGATAAGACGCCTCAACAGCTAATGCTGTGAAAGATCCTTTCGTTAATAACATTCTCACAAACAGAACACCTTCAGAGCATCTGTTTGGGTTTCGTGGTCTGAAGGCCTCACAGACCTCAACAAATCAATAAAACAGAATGTTCGGATTTTTCTGACGATAAATTCACAGATGAAACTTTATTTAAAGTTTAGAGAGGAGAACAGAACAACAAACAAAAACAAAGAGTAACCCATGAGTATAAATTAAGACAAAGGTGGAGTCAAGATGGCAGAGTATATTTACTGTCAACGGGGAAGAGGGCGGACTCCAGAAACCATCTTATCATCTAAAACCGGTTGGCCCACTACTGTATGTGAGTAAGTCATTTATGGCACTGAGTCTGTTGTGGCTCCTTGGACTGATGAAGTCCTTTGGATGAAGGACAAAACATTTCAACAACAACAACAAAAAGAAACTGTTCAGAGGATCTGAAATAACTTTGTTGGATTATTTTACCTGGATTATTGAGCATGAGCTTTGATACATTTCCTGTAGTACTGTGTGATGATGGTGCACTACATGGTCCCTTGTTTACAGATATAAACTCCCGTGTTCATCTGTTAGTGATGAGCTGTGATAAAGTGACATTCCAAACAGCATGTTCTGTGGCAGCAGAGCTGAGGGAATCTGTAGAAAACGAGTGTCACTGCCCTTGTAGAGTGTCATGAGGGGGATAGAACGAGATGTTCTTGGTGGAGAGCAGGTTGTCTCTCACCGACTCAAATGTCTCCTGGTTCTGTCCTGTGATTTATCCAGGTTTTAATGAGAGCTTGCTGCTCCCCCATGCCAGATGGCTCCTGGAACCACAGACTGATAAACAAAGTAGCTGTAGGACCAGAACCTCTTCAGAAGATAAGACTCTGCTCAGCTCCTTCTGGGGCACAGCATCAGTGTTGGTGCTCCAGTCCAGTCTGCTTCAGATGGACTCCCAAGAATCTGTATGTGTCCACAGCCTTCAGTTCCTCCCCACGAAGAACGTTTGAAATAATTTCAGCTAGTGCCTCAACAGAGCTTGTCTCTGTTTGTGTGTGTGTGTGTTCGCACGTGTGTACCTACTTGCCCAGTTGGTTCTTTGAGAGGTCCAGAGTCTTGAGCTGAGAACATTTCCACTTATTGGGAGCTGGGAGCGATGAGATGAAGTTCCCACACAACCTCAACGAGACGATGGCCTATGGGGGGAAAAGGGGGGAGAAACTGTGAACCAAATCACCGGGTTCCTCAAGAACTATCAGTTGGAACACGAGGACATCGTGAAACACGAGGACATCGTGGAAAACCCATCATGAACACGCACACCGGAGCTTTTCAGACCTGGTTCTGAAGCTTCTGAGAACTTTTAATCCCAGATGTCTTCTGCTTACTAACCCATGTAGATGATTGTGGATGTGGTGGGGGGAACATTGGGTGAAGGTCTACTCGCTTGCGTTGGTTTAATCTAAAGATACTGACGTTTAGAAAAATCCACACAAGATCCTGTGATGATTCCTACCTCCAGTTCAAAGATATAAGAAGGCAGCTCCTTCAGGCGGTTGTTAGAGAAGTCCACCTCCTTCAGATGAGTCCTCCAGAAGATGGAGATGGTGTCTGGGAGACTCTCAAGTAAATTGGAAGAAGCTTTGCATCGATTCTACAAAGGAGGAGACAAAAAATATAAATTTGTGATACTATGAGGACATCTTTCTTCAACCTTAACATTTTATATGTTAAAGATAAAGACATTTATCATTTCATGATTAGCCGTGGCCAGGTCTTTCTTGGTCAGGTACTGAAAGTCCAGGAGAAATCCTCTGGATGTGGTTGGCCCTCTCCACAGGCAAGCCTTTATCATACAGGGAGTGCTGGATATCATATTTTTCTAAAGTCCAGGGTCAGCTCTTTAGTTTTGTTGACACTGAGAAACAAATTGTTGTCTACATAGCTATTCCACCTCAGCTATGAGATGTTTCATCATCTCTGCTGATGAGTCCCAACACTGTGGGTCATCAGCAGCTTTCATGTCCTGGTTTGTGTTGAATTTAGTAGAACAGTCATGTTTGATCAGAGTGAAGATCACAGAACCGAGTACACCTTCCTGAGGAACCTCTGTGCACCGTCTGATGGAGTCTTACAGTGAACACAAACAGTCTGTTGTCGTCCAGACATGAAGTCCAACACCCAGTTCTTCCTTTTGTTATGAAGATGACAGGAAATTTAACATTTGATTTAATAAATATGCTGAATTCTAGAAATTATTTTATGCATTTATCCCTGGAACATCAAATATGGAGAAGAACTTTTACTTTTCTGGAAAGAATATGAATGAATTAATACAAATAGTAGAAAAAGAGCTAGCTGAGTTTAAAAAAAAAAAAGTGGTTTGATTATAATAAGCTATCTTTAAATGAAAAAAAAAAACTAATTTTATGGTATTTTCAGGTAATCCGATTTATAATAATGTAAAATTACATATAAATGGAGTTGAAATCGACAGAGTTTATGAGACAAAATTTTCAGGTATCATTCTGGACAACAAACTTAATTGGAAGCCTCATATTAAATATATTAAAAATAAAATTGCAAAAACTATTGGAATATTGTTTAAAATAAAATATTTAATAAATGTAAAAGGCTTGCATATTATATACTCTTCCTTGATTATACCCTACTTGTTATATTGCTCAGAAATATGGGAAAATGCAAATAAAACTACTATTGACATATTAATAAAGTTACAAAGAAAAGCAATTAGACTTATTAATAAAGTAGGATATTGTGAACCAACTAATAAACTCTTTATTCAAAGTAATACTTTAAAATTTAATGACACTGTTTACATAAAAATACTGGAAATAATGTATAAAGCACTGAATAGAAGCCTTCCTTCTGGAAGTCAGAAATTATTTAAGTTAAGAGAGAGTAAATATAATTTACGAGGTCTGTTAATATTTGAACAAGCTAAAGAGAAAAGTAAAGTAAAATCTAGATGTATTTCAGTTATTGGTGTGAAACTGGAATGAACTGAATGATGATTTCAAATTATATGTTTTTTTTGGTGAGCTTTAAAAGAGCCTTAAAATGCAAAATTATAAAAGCTTATGGAGATGTTACGGAGATGTATATATGTATTGTGTAACCATGTATGTAATGTGAGTATGTGTATGTATTATCTACATGCATATTTAAATATTTAAATATACGGTAAATGTCTATATGTGTACTTATGTATATATGTAGACAGTAGATATATGTCATTATGTAGACTGCAGAGTCTATGAACAGAGAAGGCAAGTATAAGCCTTGGCTTCAGCCTAATCCTTTTTTGGTAAATAATTGATTTACCATTTTATATTTGATATAGAAATGATTATTTTAATGCTTTTATGTCAATTTATACTTATATTACACTCATTTACATGTAGTTTGGAAACACACTTATACAACGTGTTATTCACATATTAGGGATTGTACTTTGTTTAACATGTCACAAAGACAAAGGGGGGAATGATTTATGTTGCCTTTGTTAATATTTGGGACATTCTTTGATGGTTTGCAGAGGGATGGAGGAGTGTGTATTTCCTCTTTAGGAAGTTTAAGGAGTATTGCTAACTTCAAGGTCTTGGCCCGCCTTGAGGTCACCGTGCTCCTCATTTGTAATAAATCACCAGCTCCTCATCCGTTGTTCTGGTAACCATCAAACTTGTTTTTTTAATGCTCTCACGCGATCCGGTCAGGGAAATGGTATAAGAGGAAGTGTGACAGGCAACTTAATCTTTGGAAGTCCTGTGATGGATCAGCACGCGCTGGTGCCATGCGCCATTTTGATGTGATTCTTCTTTACCTGGGTCGAAAACGACTTCCCGGCCAGTGTCACGGTGAGAAGTTATTTCATATCAATTTGTGTGTTAAGAGTGTACGAGTGTACATGTGTTTTTTGCTTGGCTGTTTTCTGTGGCAGGTTAATAAAGGACACTTATTACTCCTAGCAGTAACAGCCTCTGTCTTTTATTTTTCCTTCTTGTCTGATTTATCTGTGCCGACCGTTCACGAGCCCTTTTGATAAAGAATTTCATAATACAATATTGTTTTCCCTTTTTTAGTAATGTTTTTAATTTACCAAAATAAAGTTGAGTTGAGGATATTGTGTTTTAAATGAAAGAAAAGCAGACCGTGGTCTTTAGGCAGGTGGGGTTCTTACCAGTGGGCAGGCCCAGGGGTCAGGGAACGAGCTCAGTTTGTTCCGGCTCACGTCCAGAGAGCAGAGGGACTTCAGACAGTACATGAGTGATGAGGGAAGACTGCTCAGGGCGTTATCAGACACATCCAGCTCCTCCAGCTTCCGGAGACCGATCCAGTTCACATCTGACACAACAGAATTCAACAAGATGAGTCAATTTCAGAGCCAAACCCTAATTTCAGATGGCTCATGGGACTGGCAGCCTGTTTCAGTGTAAATATTTGTCCTTTTTGGTGTCCTGAAGTCAGAGTAGGAATAAATAAAAACAGTTCTAAGATGAGTTGGAGCGTACCGGCAGGGATGTCAAACAAAACTGTGAGCTGGTTTTTGGCAGCACATAGGTTCTGAAGGTGGATCAGATGAAGCAGTCCAGTTGGTAAACTTTTCAGCTGGTTCTGATAGAGATTTACCTGCTGCAATCTGAGGAAAGAATGAAATCTTTCAGGCTGACTTTTGGCTTTAATCACTGGAGGAGATATTTATCCCGACTGGATGCAGTCAGAAACGTACCTGGAGCAGATGACATCCTGGGAGTTCTGAGCAAAAGGAAGCTCTTTCAAAACATTATCTGAAAGATCCAAAGTTCGAAGGTGGATCAGACCCCAGGGGACCACGGAGGGCAGAGTAGTCAGACTGTTGGACGACAGGTCCAGGTGGGTGATCCGTGAGCAGACGTCCAAGAACCAGTCCAGCTCCAAGAAGGGCAGCTGCAGACCGCTCCAATACACACAAACAGCCTACACACACACAAACACAGCGAATGACTCTGGTCAGTCTGTGATCCTGGTACTCCTCGACCTTACCGCTGCATTTGACACTGTTGATCACAGCTTCCTTATGTCACGGCTAGAACACTGGGTTGGGATTACAGGGGTGGCGCAAGAATGGTTCCGTTCGTATCTGGGTGACAGGAGTTTCTGTGTTAACTTTGACAATCATTTTTCTGCTTCTGTCCCTCTTTCCTGTGGGGTCCCACAAGGCTCCATTCTTGGACCCCTTCTGTTCTCATTGTATCTGCTCCCCTTGGGGTCAGTCCTGAGGAAACATGGTATTTCGTTTCACTGTTACGCCGCTGATTCTCAGATCTATCTGCCTTTAAAACCAAACAGTTCTTGCTCCATCCACTCTTTGCTAAAATGTCTTGATGACATCAAAACTTGGATGGCTGCAAACTTCTTGAGTTTTAATGATCAGAAGACTGAGGTCATTGTGTTTAACCCAAGCTCTGCCACTGTCACTGACCCTGTAAACCTGCACTCCCTTCAGCCACATCTAAAGCAGTCAGTTACCAATCTCGGGGTAGTGTTAGACTCGGACTTTAAGTTTAATAAACAGATCAACTCTGTTCTACAAAAAAGCTTCTTTCAGCTAAGGCAGATAGCAAAGCTTAAGTCCGTTCTATCCAGATCCGACCTTGAAAAACTAGTTCATGCATTTATTACAACCCGGCTGGACTAGTGTAACTCGCTTTATGTTGGGGTTAGTCAGGCTTCACTTTCACGTCTCCAGCTCGTACAAAATGCTGCAGCTCGGCTACTAACAAGAACTCGCAGGTTTGAGCACATTACTCCGGTTCTGTCCTCCCTTCACTGGCTTCCTGTGCATGTCAGAGTTGATTTTAAAATTCTCCTGCTGACATTCAAGTGCATTAACGGCCTTGCACCATCATACCTCTCTGACCTTCTTCATCCTTATGCTCCTTCTCGGGCTTTGAGATCATCAGACCAGCTTCTTTTGGCCGTACCAAAAACCAGGCTGAAGCTCACAGGAGATCGAGCGTTCTCAGTCGTGGGCCCTAAACTTTGGAACAATCTGCCCATCAACATTCGACAGGCCACCTCAGTCTCTGCTTTTAAATCTCTCCTAAAAACTCACCTGTACTCACTGACATTTAACACAGGGTGATTGGATTTAGATCTAGTTTTTCATTGATGCTGATTCTGTTTATGCTTTTGTTATTATTCCTATTTAACACAAGGTCATCAGATCTGATTTAGTATTTCATTTTTTCTAATTATGTTTTCGGTTTTATATTTTTATTCCATGTGCTGTAAATATATCTTGCTACTTTTTATTTGATGATGTGATATTTTTGTTAAGCACTTTGGTAACAGTTTCTGTTTTAAATGTGCTCTATAAATAAATCTGACTTGACACACACACACATACACGAGCATTCAGGACTGCAGCTGTGAATGTTTTCTGAACAACCTCAAATCTTAAGACAGAAGAAACATAAAAATGTTCTCTTGAAATCAGGAGTGTAGGTTCTCAAAGGATTAAAAACCTTGATCAGTTTGGTTGGGCTCTCTCTGCATTTCTTCCCAGCAGCACCTGCTTCAGCACCTACAGCGGGGAACGTGTGGACCTGGACAGTACTTTATGAGCCCAGATATATACCAGATATATACGGAGCGGGGGTACGATCCGACCAGCATCTGGTTCTAAAGTTACAAATCTTTCATTCCAGTTAGAAATATTTCAAACAGTAGTTTGATCATGTCAGGCTGATGAAGGATGGAAGCAGTAATGGTCTGTAAAGGTCCATAAATCACCAACTGTGTAAACCAGTGTTCTGGTCCCTGAGGAGCCGCCGTCCTGCAGGTTTTAGATGTTTCTCTGCTTCATACACCAGGGTTCTGGTCCATGAAAATCACAGAACCACCAGGAGTGTTGGAGCAAGTAAACATCTCAAACCTGCAGGACAGAGGTCCAGGAGGAGTAGGACTGGACACCACAGTTGCAGAACTGCTGGGAGACTACTTCAGTTAGGGTTGGGGTCAGGTTTCTGGGTTTAGGACTTTAGGAGACTTTGACAGATCAGGACTTCAGTTCAGGTCCAGTCTAAACTCTATACGAGAATCAAAATGAAACATTTGGAAGCTGCATTTGTGGAAAAAAAAAAAAGGTCATATAACTCTGCAGGAAATCGTTTCCTGCAGCGTGCATGTTCACACAGGTGTCACCTGGAGAACACCTGGTCCAACAGGTTCCTGCTATCACTGAAACCTGTCAGAACCACAGCCCTGAGTTCTGGACACGGACCTCCTCTCCGTTTCCTCCAGTAGTTTCCTGTAGTTTCTGTCTGAGCAGACGTTTGCTGAAGTCTGGGAAGTCCATCAGAGTGTACGATGAGAACCCTGCTCCGTTCTCCAGCAAGAAGTGAGCGATTTCTTCATGACCTGCAGGACAACACATGATGTTTAGTCTCAGAGAGGAAGGGGTGATCCTGAGCCTGCACTCAGGCTGGGAATGTCTCCTGATCACTTAGTGCCAGGACAAAAACAGACGCTTTGCTTTTAAAGATCATTTCTGAACAAGTTCCTTTAGATGTTCCACGTTCTGAATTAGTCAGTAAGGGAGATGGTTCCTTGGCTGCAGCAGGAACATCTTCCTCCTCTTCATACTTTGAGCAGCACTAATGTTTTCTTTTTTTCATAATTCAAGTGGATTTAATTTATTAAAAAACAATGAGAAATCTGAAGCTACAAATTTTGTAAAACAACATCTGTGTCAATGCCTGAACATCTGGCATGACCGAACACACAGCAATGAGCTGAAATCCACGAGGAGAGCATGTAAAGGCCCCCTGGGGCCACAGGGAGAGCATGTAAAGGACCCATGGGGACAGTATGTAAAGGACCCCCGGGGAAAGCATGTAAAAAGCCCCCCAACGCCACGGGGAGAGCATGTAAAGGCCCCCTGGGGCCACGGGGAGAGCATGTAAAGGCCCCCTGGGGCCACAGGGAGAGCATGAAAAGGCCCCACGGGGACAGCATGTAAAGGCCCCCCGGGGCCACAGGGAGCACATGTAAAGCCCCCCCGACACCACGGGGAGAGCATGTAAAGGCCCACTGGGGCCACAGGGAGAGCATGTAAAGGCCCCATGGGGACAGCATGTAAAGGCCCCCCGACACCACGGGGAGAGCATGTAAAGGCTCACTGGGGCCACGGGGAGAGCATGTAAAGGCCCCACGGGGACAGCATGTAAAGGACCCCCGGAGAGAGCATGTGAAGGCCCCCCGAGGCCACGGGGACAGCATGTAAAGGCCCCCTTGGGGCCACAGGGAGAGCATGTAAAGGCCCCCCCCCGAGGCCATGTTCAATGGTCCAGTTCTTTACCACACTGCAGCTCCTGGTTCGCCCCGTAAACATCAGGAAACAACTAATAACAACAATAAACAAACAAGTTTGTTAAATATAAGAAGAATGATGCTACATCTTCTGATGGCAATTAATGACCTGCCACCATCAAAGGTAGGGAGAGCATGTAAAGGCCCCTGACGTCTTTACATGCTGTGTCTGTTTGCAAAATATCTCATGCACCACTGGATGGAATTAAATACAACTCTCAGACAGTAAACACTGGATGTATGTCTATAACTTATTATCTTTTAGAGTCAACCCATTCAAAATGGCTGCTGCAGCTAAGGTTTGGCGTGGTAGTAGCTGAGAGTCACACAAGCCCTCAACATTTAACAAAACATAGGAAGAAGCTTCTTTTCTTGGACTTTTAGGCATAGTTCTGAAGTAAACTGGTCTGATTGCTTCTACCTGCTCGAGCGGCGGCGTACAGCGGCTGTCCGGTGATGACGGCAAACTCATTACTGTGGACGGCGAAGTCTCGGACGTCTGCATCATAACCCCTGACGAGCAGACGGACCACGTCCAGGTGACCCTGTTGACTGGAAGTGACCAGCATGCAGTTCACCAGCTCTTTCCTCAGACACACACCTGGAGATAAGAACCCAGACGCAGGTCGGATGAGAGGAGGAGGAATCATATGAGCAGGAACTGATGGAGCTGGGCAGCAGGTCCCCCAAGACCCGATCCACGATCAGACAAACAGATACGGCTCCAGCTGTGAAATCATTTTTATTTCTGTACCTTCACATCTGAAGGTGAAACTGTGAATGTTTAAACTGCACCAGAACCACCGAACCATAGATCCATGACAGAAGAGACCAGCCGATCAACGGGCCATGACTGTGATGTTCTCACCAGGAACAGAATCCAGAAGCTCTTTCACCAGGCTGGTAGAACCACACTGAGCTGCCAGAACAGCTGGGTTACTCTGTGACGGTTCCTGGGGTAACGTGATCCGGGCTTCTTTCAGAAGGTACCGAACGCTCGTCAGGTCTCCGTGCTGAGTGGCTAGAGACAGGAGATGGACCTGCAGCCAAACACACAAGAACTTTCAGTAAAACATGTGACCCTTCACACCCAGAACAAAACTGGTTCATGGTTCTAAAGTGTTTCAGCAAAATATTAATGAAGAACTGGTTCCAGCACTGATCCAACAGAACCTCCTTCAGCAGCAGAACCCTCCGTGGTTTTCTGCAGGACCG
The DNA here is from genome assembly GCF_014905685.2 of Nematolebias whitei. NCBI lineage: Eukaryota > Metazoa > Chordata > Actinopteri > Cyprinodontiformes > Rivulidae > Nematolebias > Nematolebias whitei. Next base: position 14,920,374 of record NC_056499.1, on the reverse strand, counting down.
TCAGTCTCTCTCATGGTTCTGGGGGAGTTCTGGCCCAGTCTTCTCTCCAGCGTTGCTTCAGTTCATTGAGGGTTCTGCTTAGCTTTCTGAAAGTCCCAGCACAGAGTCTCAGTCTCAGGTTCTGGACTCTGACTGGACTGATGCGGTACCTTGGTTCTGTTAGATCAGCTCCTGCATTTGGGATTATGGTTCTGTTGGACCCAGTTTGGTCCAAGCTTCAGCTGTTGAACAGAAGGACTCATTTGACTCCAGAACCCTTTGGTCTCCAGAGGAGTTCCTGGTCCACTCAATGACTGACAGGAGCCCAAACCATCAGCCCTCTGCCACCATGCTGACAGCTGGGAGGAGCTGTTGCTGCAGTGCATGCTGGGTAAACATCTGTAGGCTGGACACAGTTTTCACTCCCAGCTTTAATGATTTATTTCTGTTAATAAAGAATGACTCGGTGGAACCTGATGAGTGTTTTTGTTCACTTCAGGTCCGATTTGGATCTTTTAGAACCCGATAAAGACCAGATGAGTTTGATCAGGTCCTGAAACCCTGGAAATGAGGGAGGTGGACTTGGTTTTTCAAGAACTTTACACAATGTTTTTATCTTTACAGATACATTTTAATATGTGTTTCTGACATGGGAACGGTGTATCTTCCTGTCCGGGTTGTATCAGACCACTTCAACAGTTTATTTATGGACTTTTGGTTCAGAACCGAGTAGAGTTCAGTTCAGACTTACTCCATCAGGATGGATCCCAGCAGAACACTCCACACAGCAGGCCTGCTGAATCAGCTCCCTGGCAACTTCTTCGTCTCCACGTTCATACGCTGCTTCAATGTTCTCCAGAGACGAAGGAAGAACCGCTTCAGGGTCGGAATCAGTGGTCTCCACCGGTGGAGCTCTGGCTCCTGTTTCCTCTCCGGTACCTGATGGGCCAAAGACAGGAGAACATACAGAGTGATAAAACAGCCCATTCATTCCTAAATGTCCTCAGTGTTCTCAAATCAGCTCTGCTGATTGGATCAGAACCATCAGAACACACAGTGATGGTGTAGGTGTAACAATAACTTCACACGCAGGTTCCTTCGGTTCAAACCAAAAGCCTGATCCATCCTCACATGGAAACATCCCCACCCTGCACAAAAAAAACAGGTCTACAAAACAGCATCAAAGAGCTCCAAACATCTGTCCAACACATGGTCTAATTCTGTCCAACACACAGTCTGAAGGTCAGACTCTGTCCAAGACACAGTCTGAAGGTCAGACTCTGTCCAAGACACAGTCTGAAGGTCAGACTCTGTCCAAGAGATACCATACCATACCATTTTATTTATGTTGATGATGATTTATGAGATGGTCTGACTATGTCCAACACAGTCTGTAGGTCTGACCCTGTCCAAGACACGGTCTGTAGGTCTGACTATGTCCAACATACAGTCTGAAGGTCAAATTCTGTCCAACACACAGTCTGAAGGTCAGATTCTGTCCAACACACAATCTGAAAGTCTGACTCTGTCCAACACACGGTCTGAAAGTCTGACTCAGTCCTAGACATGGCCTGTAGGTCAGACTCTGTCCAACACACGATCAGAAGGTCTGACTCCGTCCTAGGTATGGTCTGTAGGTCTGACTTTGTCCAACACACAGTCTGAAGGTCAGACTCTGTCCAAGACATGATCTGAAGGTCTGACTCTGTCCAACACATGATCTGAAGGTCT
>NC_056499.1:14915921-14918654 GCF_014905685.2 Nematolebias whitei | reverse complement strand
TGACTCTGTCCAACACACAGTCTGAAGGTCTGACTCTGTCCAACACACAGTCTGTAGGTCTGACTCTGTCCAAGCCTCAGTCTGGACTACATTTCTGGACATGGTCTAAAAACTACATTTGACATTTGTTTTTTTCCTGTTGAACTAAATGGATGCAGAATTACCGAAGAATATTTAAAACTGTCAGTTTGAGGAAATACATCTGCCTCAGCCCGACTGCTGCCAGAACAACTTCTGTGTTCAGTTCGTCACCCATGCAGGCAGCAACAGACTCTCAGAGTTTCACTTCTCTTTTTGGTAAATTTAGGTGTTTCACACACGTTTCAGTTTGAGGTCAGTGTTTGTTCTGAAGCTGGGAACTAAAACATGACAACCAGAGTGAGACCCTTTAAAGCTGAAGACACTCACTGTCTTTCTGCTCCATGCTGCTAGGAAGTTCTCCAGGATCCTGGGAAACACCAACATACCAGTAAGACATTCCAACTGGAGATGGTGTTCGGGATCACCACAGCTGGAGAACAGGTCCTCTGAAGAGAGGGGCAGAATGACCTGCACAGGAAATAAAGCAAAAATAATTAAGAACCAGATCCCACAAAAACACAACCAACTCAAGACGCCAGATACATCCCAGATAAAACACATCAATCACCATCAACAACTCAAAACCTAACCATAAATGTTCAATGCCGCAGCTTACACAAGCGTTTCAAATTGGTTAAAAACCTGAGGAGATTGACATCACTTAAAAATTATTTTTAAATTATTTCTAATAACATTTTAACAATAACTGTTTTAGGTGATAAACCAGCACGTAAGGTTCTACAAGGCCGTGTCTTTGGCCCACTGATGTTCAACGACGACTGAGTTTGAGGTTCTACAAGGACGTGTGTTCGGTCCACAGTTGTTCACCAACGACTGAGTGTAAGTCCTAACTCAATGGTCTACCTGCTATAACACAATTGCAGATTATCAGGAACAGGAACGTCTCTAAGAAACAAGAGTCACTGAGGCTGTTTTTCTTTTGTTGCTGGAAAACCAAAACAAGTAGTAACAGTACAACATCAATATTCCAAATAATATAATTATCCCAAATTTCAGATCCAACAGTCTCAGTGGCCTTGATGCCCACTCCTGGTTTAGATGATGCTGGTGACAGAAGAGAATGTTTGATCGAATACAATCATCCCAACATTAAACAATAATTATGAAAATCACAAGTTTTTCTAATAAGGTTTGGATTAATTCAAACAGGACGCTGAAAACCCTCCACTGGATTCTCTTTTTACTCGTAACCTTTTTTAAATCAATGTTTTAGTCAGATTTGTGCTATAGACTACTTGAGGGCAAATTGACCACATTTCTTAAAATGAAATGTTAAAATTGAATAGTTTTCGTTTTATACTATTTCTATCTTAACATGTGATTCTCAACCTGCCATTGTGTATCTGTTCCTCTTTCCTGTCCTCTTAAACCCAGACGGTCGAAGCAGACGGCCACTTGTCCTGAGCCTGGTTCTGCTAACGGTTTCTTCCTCATGAGGGAGTTTTTCCTTTCCACTGTCGCCTTCATGCTTTTCAACCTTTATTTAGACAGGTAAATCCCATTGAGCCTCGAGGACTCATTTACAAAAAAAAATGCTTGCTCAAGATGAGTTTGCAATAAAGTTCACCTCAAAGCAGTCTGCTCCTCAGATAAATAATGTTATTACTTTTTATGTATATGAATGTTTCTGTTCAGTGCCCTGACATGACTTCTGTTGTGACTTGGTGCTATATAAATAAACTGAATTGAATTAGATTATAGTTTACTGCAGTCAGATTCTACTTAAGACTTTTTTATATATATATATTTGAATAGATTTACCGTAAAAAATGTACCACAGGAAATAAACAATTATTTTTATTATCATTAAGGTTCTGATGACTGGGAGCCTGTGAGAGTACAGGACCGGGATTAGAGCAAAAACAAGTCATCTGACCTTTGACCTCAACACCTAAAAATTCTAAGAGGAGCTGAACACAGAACTGTACTGGTTCGGACTGGTGGTTCTGTAAGGACAGAGGCACAGACTGGGTCAGATTTTGAGGTTCTGTTACCCAAGCAGTTAAATTAATTTACTGATGAATTTAAAGTAAGAACTCCAGAATGTTCGGTTCAAACTAACCAGGTGTGCTTCAGTCCTGGATCTGGTCCTGGTGGGTCAGGAAGAAACCTTTCGAGGACCTGCTCCAGGAAACGTCTATTTTCCAAAGAAAAATAAAGAGAGAAACAAAAAGTCCCTGAAACCTCTGGAAGGAATACTTTGTAGCGCCAAAATAAACTCAGACAGAAAGGCAGAGTAAAAAATAAGCCTCAGACCGGCCCCCAAGTAAAAACAGACGTTCCTCATAGTTCCTGATGGAGACACACGTTTAATGGATTTATGTTTGGGTTTCTTTAAATTGTTCTACTGAGACTTGATTGAAAAGGAGAAATTAAAATTCTGTAAGCGTCATTATACCTGGTAAATCTGAGGAGTATTCCTAAAAATAGATCTACCAGTGTTTGACTGTTTGAACTTGTCCACCCTCCAAACATAAAATGTTTTCAACTATCTGGTCTAAATCTTACAAAGACCTTCCAGCTTTTATTTTATTTTATTTTTTTCAAATCGTCTCATTTCTACATTTGGTGTCCCTGCAGTCTGTGTGGACAGTGTCTGTGTCCCTGCAGTCTGTGTGGACAGTGTCTGTG
>NC_056499.1:14867930-14915911 GCF_014905685.2 Nematolebias whitei | reverse complement strand
TGTGGACAGTGTCTGTGTCTCTGCAGTCTGTGGACAGTGTCTGTGTCTCTGCAGTCTGTGGACAGTGTCTGTGTCCTTGCTGGGCTCAGGTTTACCCGGAAGTCTCAGACAGTCTCGGTTTGTCCTAACGGTCTCAGGTTCTGGTCGTCAGAGCTTTAATCAATCAGTTCACTTGGTTTCGGTCCGAACACGAGGAGGACGAGGTTCTGGTTCAACTCACCCCTCAGCAGCTCGGAGGTCCGGAGCCCGTCCTCTGCGACCCGCTGCGTCACGCGCGCATTTCTGATTCGAAAACAACTTTCTGGATCTAAAACCCGGACCGAAGCTGCGGTGAACCAGGAACAAAACAGCTGGAAAACATTTCCGTGAATCCGTCAGAGACAAACCACGCCTCGTGCGCCTCAACTGGGAGGTCTCAGACCCGGTCCAGACATCCGCCGAACTGAAGGTAGCCCTGTTTGACCCAGTTCTGGCAGTCAGGTTTGGGTCAGCCCGCCTCGGTGTGTTCCCTGCTGCTAACTGTGTCTTTAGGGACCGTCAACACATGACTGATCGGAAGACAGTGGAGGCGTGGACATGTCCTGGAGTGACAGCAGGGCATGATAAACTGGGACAGAACATGTATGAGGACAGCAGGAGGACAGCAGGACATGTTACACAGGACATGCTTGAGGACAGCAACACATTGTATGAGGACAACAGGACATGTATGAGGAGAGCAGTCATGTTATAAGGACATGAGGACAGAAGGACATGTTAGACTGGTACAGGACATGTATGAGGACAGCAGGATATGTTTGAGGACAGCAGGACATGTTTGAGGACAGCAGGACAGTGGTGAGATGTGCTGTAGCAGTGACAGATAGCTTCATGGTGGTGGTGGGAGTGCATCAAGGATAGGCTCTGAGCCCCTTCTTGTTTGCTCTGATGGACCTACTAACAGATGAGGTCAGGCAGGAATCCCTGGACGATGATGTTTGTAGATGACATTGTGATCTGTGGTGAGAACAGGGAACAGGTGGAAGAGTTAGAGAGGTGGAGGTATGCACTTGAAAGAAGAGGAATGAAAGTCAGCCGTAGTAAGACAGAGTACATGTGTGTGAATGAGGACGCTGGTGGAACAGTGAGGCTACAAGGAGCAGAGGTCACAAAGGTACTTCAAGTACTTGGGGTCCACCATCCAGGAAAACGGGGAGTGTGGTAAAGAGGTGAAGAAGAGTCCAGGTAGGATGGAGTGGATGGAGAAACGTTTCAGGAGTGATTTGTGACAAAAGAGTGTCAGCAAAGGTCAAATGAAAAGTTTACAAGACGGTTGTGAGACCAGCTATGTTGAATGGTCTGGAATGAGATCATCAGAGGTCCAGCACAGGTTGAACAACTGGAGATAAAGTTAGAGAGGCCAGGCTGAGATGGTTTGAACATGTCCAGAGGGACAGTGGGTATAGTGGTGGAAGGATGTTTGCAGCTGCCAGGAAAACAAAGAGAAGATATAAGATAAGATAACAGAACTTTATTGATCCTGCAGTATACAGCATTGATGCAGTTAACAAGGACATGGATGCGCAATTCAATACAAAAATCAATGCAGATGTTCCTGTTTTTAGTATTTTACTGCGTTTCATAATGTAGTTTGATTTTATTTATTTTTATATCACTACTTTTATTTATTTTTCATTTTATATGCATTTTATGGCCGTTTATTGTTGTCTGTAGCTTATCTGTGGTTTTGTCTAAAACAGGTTTCTCTTGTTTGAGTCATCGTGGCTCAATATAATGAGACTACCCTGTGTAAATAAAGCTTGAATGAATGGAGGTAGTTGGAGTGAGGACAGAGGACACAGAGGACAGAGGAGGACACTGTGGAGACTCCTGAAGAGGGAACAGCAGAAATGAGAAAATAACAATTAAAAATCGTAAATAATTATTATTAATAATAATTATTATTATTAATTTTTAAATAATTAAAAAGAGAAACTGGTAATTAAAAATTACTTACAAATAATAAATACTTCAATATAATAAATTATTATTTGTTTAAATATAATCATTAGAAATACTAAATAACTAAAATTAATTATAATTGAAATTAATAAATAATAGAATCAAAGTGCAGTTGTTTTGTGTTTTAATTTATTGGATATTAAAATAAAATTTCAACAGCTAAAATGTAAAAAGAATATTTTGTTGTTGCGGTCTCTGCTTGGTTCTGTTCCTTCTTGTGCAGATCTTTAGCCCGGTTCTGCATAACTTCAGGTTTAAGACCCAGCAGGAAGTTCTAGGGAGGGCCAACAACTATATACGCTTTAGTGTCCGCCGTCTTCTCGTCCAACGTGGATAATGCTCTGAGTGTCTCTGTAGCCAGTGAAGACTGGAACGATGTGCTGAGTTCGGTTCTGTTGGGTCCGACAAGCTTCGTTTCCTCTGAGTGAAGGAGAAAACACAGAAATATGTCAACTTTTCTCTGCTGCTGCAGCTGCTTTAGATTTTTTATTTTATTTACCTTTATTTATACAGGTAGTCTCATTGAGCCACGAGAACTCATTTTCAAGAGAGACCTGTTTAGGGAGCAGATGGTGGGGGTTAAGGGCCTTGCTCAGGGGCCCAGAGTGGGGCGAATGAGCCACATTTTTAATGTTGTCAGTACCGGGGCGTGAACCGGTGATATTAAATCTTCCATCTTATCACAAGCAGAACTGGTTTGTTCCACTTTGGAGTAAGCTGTTGGGGGAAGAATCAGTTTTGTTGTGTTTTTCCTTGACTGATGAAGCCTTCCGGATTGAAGGCGAAACGTTTCAGCACAAAAAACGAAACTTGTCCAGATGACCTGACTGAAAAATGTTGGATTTTATACCTGGATTATTGAGCATGGACTTTTTTGTGAACCGGTGATCTTCAGGCCCACCTTCTCTAACCTCTGCGCCACCACTCCCCCCAAGATCCATTTAGATTACCAACAACTCAGCGATTTAAAGACCAAAGCTGTTCTTTACAAAAGAATTAAAAAATGGAAAACTGACAAAGTGTCTGATCAAAGTCAAATTTTCAGCTTCTGCTGTTTGAGACTTCATTGTTCTAAAACCAGGACAAAAGAGCACCTGTGAAGGTGTTTTTAAGTAGTGTATTTGATCTAAATATAATCAGTTAAGTCAATTCAGTTTATTTAAATTAAAGTTAATGCTGTCAGTGTTAGAAAAACCGTAAATGAGACCGATAGTTTTCAGAGTTTTAGTTCAAAACCTCTCAGCAGTGCAGTCACAGAGACAAAGACATGAGTGTGTATTCTGGAGCTGCTCTTTCCAAACTCAAACACCTGAGGGCCCACCAGAGGACACACCTGAGGACCTCCATGAGGACCCACCCGCCTTTTAACCCCCACCTTAAAAACGTTACTAGAACCGCCTTCTTCCACCTGCGTAATATCGCTAAAATTAGAAACATCTTCTCTAAAAATGATGTGGAAAAACTGGTTTATGCATTTGTCACGTCTAGACTGGACTATTTGGTTTGTTATCGGGGTGTCCAAATAGTTCTTTAAAAAGTCTTCAGCTGATCCAAAAAGCTGCTGCCAGAGTCTTAACTGGAGTTAGTAGGAGATCATATCCAGTTTTGTTAGCTTCTCTCCACTGGTTCCCTGTCAAGTCCAGAATTGAATTCAAATATTACTTCTAGCCTACAAAGCTCTCAACAACCTAGCTCCATCTTATATTACAGATCTTATTGTTCCATACTTTCCTAACACTCTCAGACTGCAGGTTTACTTGTGGTTCCTAGTTTCCAAAAGCAGAATGGGAGGCAGAGCTTTCAGGCTCCTCTCTTGTGGAACCAACTTCCAGTTTCTGTCCGTAGGGCTGATTGTCCAGTTTTAAGATTAGGCTTTCCTTTTTGATAAATCCTATAGTTGGGGTCGGCGTGGGTTTCCCAAGCTATCCCTTCGTTCTGCTGCTATAGGCTTAGACTGCTGGAGGACAAATTGACCACATTTCCTCAATCTGCTGCTCTCTTTACTTTCTCTACTCTACCTGTTTGTATTTGTAAGTATTTCTATCTTAATGTGTTTTTTGTCTTTCCTTCAATAGAAAGTACAACTGGACCTGCCATTCTATGTCTGTCTCTCCTTCCTGTCCTCTCAAACCCAGCCAGTCAAAGCAGAGGGCCTCTCATCCCGAGCCTGGTTCTGCTGTAGGTTTTTTTCTGTTAAAAGGAAGTTTTTCCTTTCCACTGTCTCCTTTGTGCTTGTTCAGGATGGGAGACTGATGAAGAGTCAACGCAGTTGGCTTTTATAATGCACGTGAATGTTTTTGAACAGTACTGAGACGACTTCTGTTGTGACTTGGCATTATAGAAACTGATGTTTTGTTGTGTCTGATTGACCTTTGATCAGTTTTGACCATGTTGTCCTGAGAACTGCGTCAGACTCAAGTTTCTGTTCATCAACAGACCCTCATTTCCTCCTTGGCGATCCTCGTGTGACCTTTGACCTCAGACAAGATGGTGGGTTGGATGACAAGGCCGTTTTTGGTCCTGCTCCTCCCCCCAGATCCAGTTCGGCACCCTAATTTTTCTCGCTTTCGATCAAGTCCAGAATTCTGTCAAACAGCTGCTACACCAAGAATGTCCAGTTAGACAACCAGGAACAAACTCTGGAGTAACGTTAGACTGATGACATCACATTAAATCCAGGAATAACTGGACCATCCTAGTGTTTTCTACATTTCATGAATTCTGTCCTCCAAGAAGACATGAGACACAGCTGTGCAGCGCTGACCCTCACACACACAGTTTCTTCTAAACAGCTCTTTGGACTGAAACAGAAGACCAGGGGAGAGCTGGGGGACATTTTTAAAGTTGACCTGTTGGACGTTAGTCCAGAATCTGAACTAAAACATAACCTTTAATAAATGAAATCAAAGTGTCTCTGCCTTCATGTTGCCACCTGTGTTGAGGACGACTCGGACCCGTCTAACACCTGGGAACATCGTTTATTTTATAAAGTAAATATAAAAACTGTTAATAAACAGAGCTGCAGCCAGGATAAATTAAAAAAATTAATTCAAGATTAAAAATATCTGAAGAGTCACACAAACAGAAAACAAATAATCAAAATGGATCAGAACCTTTTCTAGGACTGAAATTATTGCTTCGTTTCTACAGAGTTCAACCGGCTGGAGCTGCTAAAGAAATACATTACCCAGAATTCCTTCTACTACAAAATAAAGTCTAAAACAAATAAAGACCATTTTTAATGTCAGTAAAATGATCCGGTCGGTTTGTCAACCCAGAAACCTCCTGACTGTCGATGTGTTCAACGAGCAGGAAGACGGGTCAAAGACCAGGACGGGTTTCATGAAGACTGGACTCTGCCTGAAGTGATTTGACCTCTGAAGGAAACCAGTAAAACTGAACTTTGTTTCTGTGGGCAGAGAAGAACCCAGTCCTTTAGCTGGTTCTGTAGTCATGTCTTTATTCACCTGAACCGAACAGAACATCCAGGTCTTTTTGTTTCTTTCACCAGTCCTGGACAAGACCCAGTTGGACTGAAAAATCTTTACACTGATTTTGTGGACTTGCTCTGATTAGACTCCTCCCTTCTCCACTTAAGCCACACCCCTCTGATTAAACTCCTCCCCATGATTGACATCACACGGTGCAGCAGCTTCTCTCTGGTAGATCTGCTCATATTGTGACGTGTATTCTGGACCGTGGGTCTGCACGCAACGTAAACAAAGGACTCGTCTGGATCAAACCAGGTGGGGGCTCGAGTCAGGTGACAGACACGTCGAGCCGGCTGCAGGGTATGGACCGATCCGATGTAGAACCTGGAGAGGACATTTAAATCTCAGACAGTCCGATGACTAAAGGTTAGGGACCCAGCCGGGCCGTGGTACCAGTCGTCCTGTCGGTGGTCTCTGCAGGTGAACACACCTGACGTTGGTCACCTGGTTTTAGATGAAGCACAAACTGACCTTGGATAGAAGGGAACTGTGGGTCTGGTTCAATGGGCCGGTCTTCATGACTCTGCAGCTTCACTCGTGGTTTGTCAGTTTTTAACGTTTTTATTTTCTTTACCTGAACAGACCGAGCTTCAAGTTGTCTTTGGACCAAAAACAGGAAGCTCCTGGAATAAAGTCCTAAAACCAGGAAATCTGAAGATATTAAGATGTTGCGAGGAACAGAGACCCAGACTGAGCCTCGCCCAGAGTTCAGGAAGTGAACAAGCTGAAGAGGAGCTGAACGTCTGGCAGTGAACTAAAGACCTTCTTAACATCATACAGAAGATTCTGATCATGACGAAGGTTCTGAATGGTTCTGGACAGGACTTTTAAATGAATAATCTTCAGCTGCTAAAAACTCTCCAACCTTTTGGCAAAAAAAAAAAAAGGCTGAATTAGCTTTCACGCTCCTGCTGCTCGTGGGTGAAATGACCCAGGACGTCTTTTGACCAAGGGGCAGCAGGAGGGTGAGTTCTGTACTGACCGAGCTGAGACTGTTGGAGAACCTAGACTGAAGAAACGTTCTCCTGGAATCAGAAATCTGCTGACGTTTGTCCCACCAAGCTCTTCAAAACTCCTAAAAGTCTGCCTAGACCCGGCTAGACTCATCTCAGACGTCTAGATCTGCCTCAGACTCATCTTAGACCTGTCTAGACCTGGTCTCTTAGTTTCTGCAAATCTTGGAGGCGTTCAGCTGAGTTCTGACTCCTGCAGACCTCCTCTGATAGAACCAGTCCAGGTCTCAGAACCTGATGATATTCCAGATCCTGCCAGTCTTCATTTCTAACGTGGACTCCAGAAGACTAAAATCATAAAAATGGGTCAGTGCAGGTAACATAATAATGTGCACGGCCAAGAATAGTTTCAGATCCGTGTACGTGAAAACTGGCACGACTTTTAAAAACCGGAGAACAGCACGGCTGACTGGTCCAAACACTCAGAACTCACTCAAACTGCACCAAAAAGTTCAGATTCTCTACCCTAAAACCTACAGACCCTGATCTTGATCCTGACCCCAGAGACCCTGATCTTGACCCAGAACCTGACCCCAGAGACCCTTATCTTGACCCTGAACTTTACCCTAGAGACCCTGATCTTGACCCAGAACCTAACCCAAGAGACCCCGATCTTGATACTGACCCTAGACACCCTGATTTTGACCCTGATCTTGACCCTAGTGACCGTCGCCCCCAACAGGCTCAGCTCAGTCTTGAAGAGTTTGTGAGTTGAAGGTTTTTGTTGAACAGTGGAACTCGGCGTCTTGTCCCACCACAGAATTTGTCTGGGTCCAGGTCCAGTCTTCAGCACTTTGTCCAGCTTTAAATAAGGCATGAAGAAACGATGAGTTAACATTTACAGAGTAATGCTTGCATAGTCTGAAGAGATGCAGCCACCCCCCACCCCCGCAGTCCTTCACAAACTGTCAAACTTGTGCTTTAAATAGTCTTTCATAACTTTGGCAACAGGAAGCTCCTCCAGGAACTTTAGGCTCTGAAGGCCGATGCAGTGACGGATTTTGATCCGACACAAGTCCTGTAGAGTCCGAGGCTGTCCTGGAAGACAAAAAGAAATTGTCAGTCAAAACTCAACGTCCTGTTCTCAACAAAACAATTCAAACACAAACATAATCTGGATTCAGGCAGACTAGGGGTTCATGTACAGGAAACTGTCAGGACATTAGAGTGAAACTCCGCTGTGTGTTTTATTATCATCGCAGCTCACTCTGATGATCACAGAGATGATTAAACATCTGCAGAGGGGGAATGAACTCAGTGAACGGCTCAGTATCAACTCAGTCTGATGGACTCTTTTCCTCTAAAACTGTTAAACTAAACTTAATTTTCTCAGTTTTGAGACAAAGACTCTTCCTGTCAGCACGTAGCTGCAGAGGAGGCTGCCTGTGGGATAGGACCACATGGTCCTAGTGCCTGACCTGTGTTTATTTCAACCATTTCAAGAGGTGGAGACACTATCAGTGGTGAGGTCACTAGAACCCGTCAGGAGACGGAGGTTCTGTTCATTCATATCTCACAAACAGACACCAGGTGTCCCTGTAATGGACTGGACACCTGTCCAGGTGTCCCTGTAATGGAACTGAGACCTGTCCAGGTGTCCGTGAGTTCCTCTGAGTTCTGGATGATGTTCTGATGGGTCGATTCAGCTCGGTCCATCATATTTATTTGATACATTGAGGTTCTGCTGGCAATGAGTCCCATCTGAGTGAAACCAGACTCTGGGACGGCAGGAGACGTGGACTTACTGGTGACTTCCTGCAGGAAGTCCAGACACGGCCGACTGCTTCCAGACATGCTGACAGACACTGCCACTGGAGTCTGGCCCTCGTAGTTTCTGGTGTTGGTGTTGGCGCCGTACGTGTAGAGCATCTGGGCACAAAGCACATCGTCCCTCAGGGCGGACAGGTGCAGGGGCGTCTGCCCGTCCTCCAGCCGACCCAGGTTGGTATCGGCCCCCCTCTGCAGGAACATGCGACAGTACGAGTGGTTTCCTTTGATGACGGCGTAGCGCAGCAGGAAGCCGTTCTGAATGTCGATGTTGGCGCTGTGGTCCAGCAGGATGCGGACGCAGCTGGAGCGTTCTCGGATGATGGCCAGCTGCAGGGGAGTGGTCCCTTTGTCGCTGAGCGGGTCCACCTCTGCCCTGAACTCCAGGAGGAGGCGCACGAACGAGTCCCGGCCGTAGTGAGCCGCCACATGAAGCGGCGTCCAGCCGTCGTTGCTTTTAGCGTTGATGATGTCTCCACGAAAGTCCGACTCCAGCATGAGGCGGGCGATGCGAGCCCGACCATGCATGGCGGCGTAGTGGAGAGCCGTGAAGCCGCCGATGAAGTCCTTCACCGTGGGGTCGGCTGGGAGGAGCAGGAAGAAAAACCATCAAATCCAGAAAATAAAACCTGTCTGAAACTAAAGACACAAACTGGGTTTAATCTAAAACCTGAAACATGGACTGAAAGAGGAACCCACTCAAAGAACAGACCGGAGAAAAACACGTTCAAGACAAACACCAGACCCACACAGAAAAACACGTTTGAGTGAGATAAATTCAAGTACAAAAAAACAGAATAACTGAAAAACAAAAAATACATTTTAGAAACATTTCACAGGATTTTATGAAGGAAAGAAGCAAGGGGAGTGGTGGTGCTGAGGTTAAAATAGGAGGGATTGTGATCGGAAGGTAGCTGGTTAAATCCCCTGGAACAACAACATCAAAAATGTGGGTGGAAAAAGTGAAACACCCACACCTGCCTCCATCCTCATTTGCCCCACTCTGGGCCCTTGAGCAAGGCCCTTAACCCCCCACCATCTGCTCCCCCAGGTGCCCTAGATGGCAGCTCTCTGCTCTGCACAGAGGGCTGTGGTAGCTTGATGGTCTGTAGTTGTCTCAGGAAGGGCATCTGGCATAAAAACAATCGCCAAGTCTTCATGGGTGTTTGTTTGCTGTGGCGACCCCTAAGGAAAGGAGCAGCCAAAAGGATAAAAACAAATAAAATAATAAAATGTGAAGGAAAGAACCAGAACTAATTAGGGTTCGAGTTCTGATAGACGAGGCTCGCCGCCAGGACAGGTGATCAGAGCTGATACGTCCTTTTCAAAGATCCAACCTCAGCCAGACTAAGGTCTGTGGACTCAGTCAGGTCTGAAACCAGGAAACTCCATTAGTTCTGAACCGATTTATCGGCCCCAATTTCCTTAATTTTGGGAAATTGGTCGATACTTACATGAGAAACCGAATTTACTGATTTTTTTAATTTTTTTAACGACAATTGAATAAAATTAATTTATATTTCAGAGCACTACCTCATGGCCAGTTAAAACAAGTTTGTATTGTTCTAGGATATTGTTCAAGGATATGTTTTTCAACAAAATAATATTGGAAAATAGACGGTGTATTGTGACCTTAACACCTGACAGTGTCGCTTAGAAAACAAAATTGGTATCAGCCAAAATCAGAATCGGCAGGTTAGACTTTTTAGACATTGGGGATCGGCCAGAAAACTGCAATCGGTGCACCCCTAGTTCTGACAACAAAAACAGAAGGTCAGAGGTCAGGGTGTGTAAACTTCTGACCTCCATGCTCCAGGAACACGCGCACACATCTCTCCTTCCCTTTAGCGGCGGAGAAGTGCAGCAGAGTCCAGCCGTTGGCATCTCGTATCTGAGGGGAGTAGCCTCGCTCCAACATCCTCCTGACGGTGCAGACGTCGCCCGCCGCCACGGCAGCCTGGATCTGCAGCTCCTCATGGAGATCAGGGTTCCCTCTGCAGTGATGGTTCAGCATCCTGTCACAGGTGGAAGGAGAGAGGAGTCACCTGGACCGGACCGCTGGCAACACGGTCAGAAACTTTTACAGACTCTGATACGAAACGTGTTTTTCTGTTTTACGTATAAAAATATACAAGAAAATTTTAACAAAGTTAAGTCAGGTCCTCTGGATGGATAAAATATATATATATATATATATAGTCAAAACATTAAATTTTTTATCCAAAAGACTTCTTCAGTCTGAGGAGCTGCAATAAACTCAAGTTGTACAAAAAGCACTTTCTCATAGTGGATCAACCAGTTTATTGTAGACATCCAGAACTAGTTGTTCACATTATTTTTTAATCCGTCCACAGGACCTGACTTAACTTAGAGTTAGACTTAGTTAGATTTTTATATCTGGATTATTGAGCATGCATCAAGATACAAGAAAAATATTTTACAATAAAACGCAGTCAGTGTGATGAAATGACGTTTACCTTTTGACCAGCTGGAAAGACGGACTTCTTTTAGTCATGATGCTGCTGAATCTGCAGAAGAACAACTGCAGGAACCAAGAAGATAAAACAATCACCAACAGAACCACACAGTACTGTGACAAATCAGCATCCTCCAGGTCCAGGACATTAAACTGATCTGGTCCTTATCAGGTTCTAAAAGTATTTGAATTTAACCTCAATTGAACCAAAACAGGGCAGCACAATGGCTCAGTACAAATCATGGCCAGGGGCCTTTCTGGGTGGAGTTTGCATGTTCTCTCCATTCATGCGTGGGTTTTCTCCGGTTTCTTCCCACAGATCAAAAACATGCATGTTAGGCTGATTGGTAACTCTAAATTGTCTCTAGGTGTGAGCGAGAGTGAATGGTTATCTCATTTGTCTCCATGTGTCCCTGTGATGGACAGGAGACCTGTCCAGGTGGATGTATGATGGACTGGAGTCCTGTCCAAGTGTCCCTGTGATGGAGTAGAGACCTGTCCAGGTCTCCTTGTGATGGACTAAAGACCCGTCTCTGTGATGAACTGGAGACCTGCCCAAGTGACCCATGACATCGTCTCTGCTGGATATGGGCATCAGTGACCTCCGTGAACCAGAAGGGAAGAAGCAGGTAAAGATAATGGATGGATGAACCAAAACAGAGTCCACTGAGTCGTTATTAAATAGAAACTTGTTTTTTTCAGTTCTGCTGCTTCCACTGGACCTCAGAGGTCCAGGATCAAGAGCTGCTGATCAACTGATCCTCATCAGGGGGACCAGTTCAGATCTGAACAATACAGGTGTATGTCAACACAATACCAGTGTGGAAAGGCATCAGCAATGACCTTAGAGAAGCAGTTTCTGCTGATCAACCTGAAAAAGGTCAAAGTTCATTTAGAGTCCATCGTTCTGCAGAGAAAAAGCTGATTCACTCTGAAGGTCAGAGCGTGCAGTGACTCTACAGGCCTCAATCAGCAGGTCAAAGGTCATGACCTCTTCTCTCTAAAACCAACATGGCAACTCTTTGTAAAGTTTCACTTGAAAGAACCACAAGACTTCTGGACCAGAAACAGACCAGAGGACAGATGTTTACCCAGAATGCACTGCAGCAAACAGCTCCTCCCAGCTGTCAGCACGGTGGTGGAGGACTGATGGTTTGGGCTTCTGTCAGTCAATGAGTGGACCAGGAACTCAATGAATCCATTTGTCCAACAGCTGAAGACTGGACCAAATTGGGCCCAACAGAACCAATTTATTTATTTAATTTTTAAACAGGAATAATTAAAATAAATGGGCCTGGCTCAGCATAATTGCTGTTTTACAGTAAGTTCCTGTAGAGAACTGCGTGTTTTTTATGTTCTGCAGAACATAAAAAACACAGATATCCAGCAACACATCACGTTAATAGACACATGGGAACCATGATCCCAAACACAGAAGCTGATCTACAACAGAACGGGTCAGAAGAAACCGAACCAATAAGGTGCTGCAATGGTCCTCCTGTCAGAGTCCAGAACCTCACTCTGACTGAGACACAATGATGGAAAGAAGAGTGGTCCAGAACTCCTCCAGAACCATGAGAGTGACTGGTGAAGTCCTACAGAGAACCACTGAGGGTTCTACGGCTGAAGGAGATTCTGCTGGGTCAGGGCTGGACCCAGTTTCTGTTTAATAAATAAAGACTTGGTGGAACCTGTTGTTTCTGGATCATTGTAGAACATGGTTAATGGCCCATGTGTGATTACATTTTATTATATATTGACTTAAGTTTTATTAAACTGACTTAAATAAACATTTTATACCTGATATTATTTTTATTCTCAATTAATTACATATAAACTAACCTGAATTTAAATAAAATAAAGACTAGATTCTTGTTTGATGTCCTGATCCAGAAAACCCTGAAATGAAAGGACTTTTAACCAAAACATCACATTATTGTTCATTAAAAAACAAAACAATTAAAACAAAACAACAACAAAAACAATAAACAAATTCTAAAAAGGTAAAGCTCTTTTTGGACAAAGTGGATACAACATTTAAAGACTGAAATAAGCAAACTGTGATATGATTATTAAAATAAACACAAAAGCCAAAATAACATTTTAAACTTTAATTTGATTATTTTCTCTTGAGGAGCTACTTTAAATTGAAGTGGATGGAGTTGTTAAACGCCAAAGAGGCTCTAATCACCACAGCTAACAGAGCTAAAACCCCAGGGTCAGATTAATGGGTCAGACTCTGAGCACACCTGGTTCAGGTCGTGTTTTCACCTGCAGCTGTTAGCTGCAGCTGTTAGCATGTGTGCTAACAGCTGCAGCTAACAGCAGCTTTCAGGAGGTTCTGACTGAGCTGCTTATTGTTCCCGGACTCAAAGGATAAAGATAACAAAGCGAGAGTCCAAACACTGCACAGATAACACAACAAAAACTAAATATCAACGGAAAAGCATCTGCTCTGATTTGATAAAACAAAGACTTACTGTCCGGACGCTAAACGGAAGCAGCCGTTCATCCAACTAGCCTCCAACACAGACGCTGCATCTTTCCGACACTTCCGGTTTAGATACGACACAAAACAACAAACTTTAGAGTTAATCGCAACTTTGTTTACAACACCTGGAACGGAGGCTGAGACTCATTTCACTGACAATTTGTGCTAACTACAAAAACACAACAGAACACCTCAACCGGAAAAACAGAACAACTTCCGTCTCCCTCTACAAAATAAAAGCATAGTTAGTAATTTAAGTTAGCCTGAAATTGTTTATGTCATTTAAAGGTAATTCCGCCAACTATGTGATCAGCTAAAAACAAACAAAAAACAACTACATTTGAACTCCTCAGACCTGGACCAAACAATTCTAGACTGCAACAAGAATAATGCAACAGTGAATATCCTGATGTAGGCTCAATAATTCAGGTAGAAAAATCCAACAAGGTTTCATTAGGTCCTCTGGACGGATTCTTATTTGTTGAAATGTTTTGTCTTTTACTCAAATACTTTTTCAGTCTGAGATCCTGCAAGAAACTCAGTCTTATAAAAAGCACCTTACCATATCAGTCCGCTTGCTGACAGCCAGAGTTAGCTATTCACTTGTAAAAGGAGGACCATCAGCCTAACAGTGTATTGTCTGCGTTGGTTTTTGCCATGAACTTAGCAGTTGTTTGAAGCCACTTGGAGAGATCAATGTCGAGAGCTTTAGATCTTTTTGCAAGGTATTCCAGGGTACAGGAGTGGAGTAGAAGAAGGTCATTTTGTCTAGTTCAGTCCTCACTGAGGGAACACTGCACGTAATAATGTCCTGAGAGCGCACGCTGTAGCTGCACTCATGTAGTGACATGTAGGAGGATATGAACGCAACAGACCAAGATGAAAATATACCAGTGTGAGAGTCTGAGTGAAGTTAATGATGACCAGTTAACCAGTGAATTCAGGGTGCAATGGTGGGTATGGTAGTTACAGTCAGTTATGAATCTTAGCGCACCGTGATAGACAGCATCCAACATCTGCAGGGTTCTTGTAGGGGTGTTCATGTAAATACTGTCACTGTAGTCAATGGAGGGAAGGAAAGTCGCAAGGTGTTTCCTAGAGTTCAGAGTTAGACAGGAGGATCTATTTCTGAAAAAGAAACCCAGTTTTACTTTCAGTTTCTTTACCAAGTTTTCGAAATATGCAAATCTACCAAGATACCCAAGTATTTGTAAGAATTGACAATCAATAGCAACGCCGTTCGAAGATAAAATAGAAAGAAGGACTTCTGGGACAGACTTCCTGTTTGAAAACAACATCCCTTTGGTTTTGTCAGTGTTTAGCACAAGTTTTAGATGGAACAAATCTGACTGGATGATGTCAAACACAGACTGCAAAAGCTGGAAAACCTTAGCAACTGTTTTAGCTCGACAATGAACAACTGTATTGTCACCATAGAAATGTAAAGATGCATCAGGGATGATCTGACCTACATTATTTAAATAGATTGTGAAGATGGGGCCTAAGACTGAACCTAGTGGTACACCATTGTTAAAAGTTAGATAAATGGAAGAAGTACCATTATATTGAACACATTGACTCCAATCTGAGAGATATGGTTAGTGTGTGGTCTGAGAAACCACTTTCTGAGAGCTTATGACATAAGATGTTATGGTCCACAGTGTCAAAAGCTTTAGACAGGTCTAAATAAAGTGCAGCACAGTAGTCCTTAGCATCTGGTGCTTCAACATCATCATTAAAAACCTTTAGCGATACAGTGCTGTGTTGTTTCCTGAAACCAGATTGATGGGTAGGTAAGATGTTAAAAGAATCCAAATACTTTTTTAATTTGAGCGTTTATCAGTTTTTCTAGGACCTTAGCTAAAATACAGAGTTTAAAGATTGGTCGATAATTGTTCAATATGGTGAGGTCTCCTCCCTTCAGTAAAAGTAATATAAAAGCTGTTTTCCAAGTGTTTAGAATGATGTTTTGGTTTATGGGCAGATTAAAGATGTGAGACACCGGTTCTGCAATAACGTGTGCAACCAACCTTAAGAAATAAGGTGGAAGGTCATCAGAACCTGGAGATCTTTTAGACTCTAGATCTTTTAACAATTTATTAACCTCACCAACAGTGAAAATGTGAAGGTGTGGTTTACTGAAGATTGACTTGAAGGAGATTTGATTTGTAGATGTTTGGCTTAAAGGAGAAGTAGCTGGTTTTCCATTAGTTCCATTAGATACATCTGCCAGAGACTGCAGTTCCACTCCCAGAACAGAGCTAACTCGCCTGGTAAGCTTATTGAGAGATTCCTTTGTAGATAGTCCTACGTAGTGTGGCGTTTGAAAGCCACTGGACTGTCATGTTTAGAAAATAAATGCCTGAAAGAGTGACCGCTGGCCTGGAGATGAGTGTAGACCGCAGAGTCCTGGCCTGATGTTGTTGCTGTTCACATCCTGGACAGAGAGGAACGATGGTTTGAGAGAGGAGTAAAGGAGGCCATCTTTGTGAAAAAAAATCACCCATCATTAAACAGGGGTGGAGGCCTCCGTGTTCATCTGTCCCCCTCTTACACTGCTGTTATTGCTAGTATCACTCAGCCCCCTGTGAATAATAAACAGCCATTAGTGAGCTAATGATCCATCGTTAGGCTGATGGTCCTTCTTGATCATGTGAGCAGCTGGTTTTGGTTGTCAGCAGCAAAACTGGTTGATCCACTCTGAGAAGGTGCTAATTACAAGACTGAGCTGAATACAGCACCTCAGACTGAGGACGTCTTTGGGATTGAAAGACGAAACGTTTCTACAATTTTTTTTCTTGTTTTTGCTTTGTTTTGTTTTTTGAATGTCCAGAGGACCAGATTTAACTTTTTTAGATTTTTCTACCTGGATTATTGAGCATGCATTATGTTAAATAAAATAACTTAATTTATTTTAATTAACTGAATTGAAAATTGAAATAATTTTCTCACCACTCTTTGTTAAAAAAATTAAAGTCTCTCTTGTAAATGAGTCCCAGAATCTCAATGGGATTAACCTGTATAAATAAAGGTTGAATCAATTAAAATTTTAATCTGAACGTCAGGTATCCTCCCTGTCATTAGGGGGCGCTAAACTCCGCCTCCTTGTTCTGAGCCATTAGTAAACACAGAAGAAGAAGACACAGAAGAAGGAAAGAGAAGTAAACATGGCTGCTGCCTGCTCACCGTCGTCCTCTGGTGAACTCTTTCAGGTTATGACGGATCTTTACCAGTGTTTTACCAGCGGGTTCTGTCCAGAACCGAGCTGTCGGGATGTCGCGGTTCAGATTCTTTCCGGGTTGTGTGGACGGGTGCCGAGAGAAGACACGTGCAGCAGCTGGGAGCTGACCTCCATCTGTGTGAGTCTGCTGAAGAAGCTCAGCTGTAGTCTGGTTCTCCAGAACCTGCCTGCAGAGTCCGCGGGCCTCTGGGATGAGATTCTGAGGGTTCTGCTTGAAGACCTAGATCTGATGTCTCAGCTGGTGGGTTCCTGTGGTTCCGGTCCACCAGGGTCCAAGCAGACACTGAAGAAATCAAATGATGTAAAAGACAGCTGATGTGTGTCCAGGTGCAGCTGCTGCAGGCGGAGGATCAGCTGATCTCACATCTGGCTGCAAAGACCGTGTCCCTATGTGTCCTCTACCGTTTCCGGAAGTCTGTGAGTACTGGCGGGCAATCATGTAACAACTGGTCATGTCTTGTACAGTCTCCTGTAGTGTGTGGGTGCTGACGGGCGATCGTGTAACTAATGAACCTTAACAGATACTCGTACAGTTCTGTGGTGTAAACGAGAATGAACTGTAAATAAAATCTGTTTAAATATTTTTTTATTGATGGACGCGAGCGAAGTAAACAAAAACAAATAGTTTGTTCTTAAAACTGGTTTGTTGGTCTCTTAAAGACACGATTACCCGGTAACCTTTACAATCTGGTCGTGTTTCCAACTGTTTGACCTGAATCAGTATCTCCATCAGACCTTCAGCCTGTTCAAGGAACAGATTCTGGGTGGTTTGGGTCGGTTCTGTTCACGGAGCAGAACCAAAGAGCTGTCTGATTATAGACCTCCATGTTGAAGGTAAAGACTACAAGACCGTGTCCAAGCTGCTTCAGGTTCCTCTGACCACAGCTGACAAGATTATTCAACAGTAGAAGGTTCACGAGGCTGTGGACAACCTCCCAGGACATGGACGCAAGGGGAATTGCAACCCCAGGTTGATCAGAGAGATAAATGGTAGAAAAGGAGCTGAAGCTGAACTAAGACATCAAAGATCATCCTGTTTTGAATCTTGATGATGAAGAAGACCCAGGAGGCTAAAATGTCATGCTCACAAGAACCAAAGGTTCTGATGAGACCAGACTGGGCCGTTTGGTTCTGGTCACATCAGTCTGTGGTTCTTGTTGAAGGACCAGCAGATTTATCTGTAT
This sequence comes from Nematolebias whitei, assembly GCF_014905685.2. Taxonomy (NCBI): domain Eukaryota; kingdom Metazoa; phylum Chordata; class Actinopteri; order Cyprinodontiformes; family Rivulidae; genus Nematolebias; species Nematolebias whitei. The sequence goes on along the minus strand of NC_056499.1, from coordinate 14,898,247 downwards.
TTGTTCTTTCTTTGGCTGTGGTCAGAGCTAAAATCTGTTTCTAAATGTCCCCTGTGTCTCCAGGGGGAGGTGTGTCCCATTTGGCAGGAGACGTGTGTCCAGGCGTTCTGCAGCTCCTGTCCTGTTGCAGAGTTGGACGCCTGTCTCTGGTCTCTGACAGAGGTCCTTAAAAAGCTTCTGAAAGGATCCAACCCAGGTCTGTGTCTCAACGAGTTCCTGGGTTCAGATTTAAAATATCAACAGGAATGAAGCCGAACTTTGGCTGTTTAGCTGTCTGATTTGTCCCTTTATCTCCGTGTGTCCCTCCGTCAGCGATTGTTGGACGTCTGGTGTCTTCGTTTGACCTCAGCCTCAGGACTTTATGTTCCAAGCTGCTCCCTGAAGCCTCCTCATGTTGGGTGGGTTTTACCTTCAGGAGGTCCTGGGAAACAACGTTCTGCCTTCTGCTGGACCTGCTGGAGGTTCTGACTGCATCCAGGTTGATTGTTGGACCAGAGTTCTGCCAGAGACCACTTCAGGTCCGGTTCTCAGCCCTCCTGACAACCATCAGCTGCTGCACGCAGGACTTTGTTAAAAACCGAACGCTGTTGTTTCTCAAGAGACTTCTACTCCAGAAGGTCGGAGACGACTGGTCTTTGGGAGGACCGAGGTCCGAGGACCTGAACTCGGACCTCAGGGTTCTGTCTCAGAGCGTGCTGGCAGCAGTGGCTGACGGGTGGTTGCAGACGGTTCAGGTAGAACCAGGCGGTTTCTTTGGAGGGACACGACCCGTCCGAGGAGACGAAGGTCCGAAACCAGACGGTGTGATGTTCCGAGCTGTCAGCCTGGTCCTTCTCAAGTCCACAGAACTTCAGTTCCAAACACTGGATGCTGCAGGTGAGTCCAGCGCTGCCCTACAGGCAGCACAACCTGTCTGATGGTGGCTCCAACCTCTCATGGGGGAACATCAGCCACACATTTGTTTGTTTTGATTATGTTTTGCAGTTGTCAGTAAACAGGACCTTTCCTGACATCCATCCATCCATCCAGTATCTTCTGCTTATTTCAAAGTCGGGTCGCTGGGGCAGCAGCTTGAGCAGGGAGGCCCAGGCATCTCTTTCCACAGCTGCCTCTTCCAGCTCTTCTGGGAGGACACCAAGGCGTTCCCAGGCCAACCGAGAGACATAGTCTTTCCAGTATGTCCTGGGTCTTCCCCGGGGTCTCCTCCCAGTCGGACATACCCGAAGCACCTCCCTAGGGAGGCGCCCAGGAAGCATCCTTACCAGATGCCCGAACCACCTCAACTGGCACTTTTTGATGTGAAGGAGCAGCAGTTGTACTCCGAGTCTCTCCCAGATATCTGAATTTCTCACCATATCTCTTAAGGGAGAGTCCAGCTACCCTGCGGAGGAAACTCATTTCAACCTCCTGTACCCGCAATCTCATTCTTTTGGTCACTACCCAGAGCTCGTGACCATAGGTGAGGGTAGGAACGTAAGCTGACCAGTAAACAGAGAGCTTTGCCTTACATCTCAGCTCTCTCTTCACCACAATGGACCAGCACAGAGTCCGCAATACTGCAGATGCTGCACCAATCAGTCTGCCAATCTCACATTCCATTCTTCCCTCACTCGTGAACAAAACCCCGAGATACTTGAACTCCTCCACTTGAGGCAGAACCTCACTCTCGACCCAAAGAGAGCAATCCACGCTTTTCTGACTGAGGACCATGACCTCAGATTTGGAGGTGCTGATTCTCAGCCCAGCTGCTTCACACTCTCCAAACCGCTTCGGTGAGAGCTGAAGATTATGGCACGATGATGCCAACAGGACCACATCATCTGCAAAGAGCAGTGATGGAATCCTGAGGCCACCGAATCGGAATCCCTCCGCCCCCCTGGCTGCACTGAGAAATTCTGTCCATGAAAGTTATGAACAGAATCAGTGACAACAGACAGCCCTGGTGGAGCCCAACTCCCACCCTGAAGGGGTCCGACTTACTACCAGCAATGTGAACCAAACTCTTGCACCGCTTGTGTAGGGACTGAACAGCCCATACCAACGGGCCCCCAATCCCATACTCATGGAGCACCCCCCGCAGAAACTGGTGGCTCCAAAGGTCTGTCCAGTTTATTGTTGACAAAACCTTAAAAGTTCTGTTTCTGATTGGTTGAGGTGGTCCATGTCCCGCTGAGGGACACCCGCTGTTAGGAAGTTGAAGGACCTCACAGGTCTGAGACAGGAAACCAGGAAGGACACAAACCTTCTCTGGAGTCTCACTGAACAAGTTTGGATCAAATCTGAGGGACATTTGAGCCAAAACTCTGAACTACCGACCAAGTTTCTGAGACCCAAACGGCCAAACGGGTCAGATGTTAAAACTTCATGAGTCTGAAATTGTGCTGTGACTCACTGAAGATTAGTATTTGGTTTTAACGTAGTCTCTCGGTGGACCGGGACGGTTCGGGACAAGTCCAAGACAGAAACTTTAATCTGGAGCAACACGTTTGTTCCAAGTCCAGGTGAAGTTTGGACCAATACGAGTCCCGAAGAGACACGAAAACAAACCTTAGACCTTTGAGGACGTTTTCTGGAACTCTGTTCAGTTTGTGTCCAACAGTCATAAGTAAACACCTTACCTGCAGCAAACAGAGCAGTTTGTGTGTGCACGTCATCGCGTGCATGAGTCATCTCTGCAGGGACCGTCACACCTCCTGGTTCAGATCATCCAGGAACAGGAAGTCAAGTCCAGTGCGTCTCTGTTCAGAGATCAGCTGAGTGAAGCAGAGAGGGAGGAACTTATTACAACCTGACCTCCTGATTGGTTGTTCTCTGTCAGATGACCTGAGCTGTCCCTCTCTGTCCTTTTTGTCCCTCTCTGTCCTCTGTGCAGGAGTAGACAGTGTCTCTGAGGTCTGTGGGTATGTCCACAGGTTGTGGGACTTCTTGAACCGGTTCAGCAGGTCTCTGAGAGTGGATCACCTCTGCTGCTGGGTCCACCTGCTGTTTGAGGAACAGGACGATGATCTGATGGAGGCTCTCAGGACATGTCTGTCCTTGTTCCTTATTTCCAGGTATTTTCACGTGTTTCCAGGTGATAATGTTTTATTGATCGATTCAACAACCAAACTTCTTCTGGAGCGAGAGGTTGAGTTTCAACCCGAACATGGATTTATCTGCAGACGGTGCTCAGGAGATCTGATCGTAAAGACAAACAAATTAACTGTCAGACTTCTTCATCCAAAACGGCTCCTACATGAACATCACCACAGCTGACCTGTTTACAGGCGCTTCGGCTGATTCTGTGGGGAAACAGGCACTTTGGCTGTTGTGGGTAAACAAAGTGTTTTGTGCAGCTGGTCTTGTTTCTTCAAGAAACGATTTTGATGTTCATGTTTTTATAATGAGCTTTGAGGAGGAGCCTGTTTCTCTTTCTCTGTCTGTCTTCTTGTCTCTGTCTTCTCGTCTTGGTCTTTCTCTTTGTCGGTCTCTCTCAGTCTGTCTTTTTATCTCTGTCTTTCTCTCTCTGTGTCTCTGTTCTGGACCCGTGGTGTGGATCGTCTCATTCGGACTGGTTCTGTTCTTGCAGGCGCTGTTCGGGCCTGGATGCAGACGATGTCACCGAGCTGAAGCGGGCCTGTGATTCTGGCTTCAACCCTCACTGCCACTTTGTCCTTCTGCTTCAGAGCTTCTCGTTTGACCACACCGTTCTGCTGGACTTCCTGATCTCCTCTGAGACCTGCTTCCTGGAGTACTTTGTACGATACCTGAAGTTCCTCAGAGGATCTTGGCCGGGTTTTACTGCTGCGTGTGGATCCAGAACCAGTGGATCAGAACATGTTCACTTGTTGGAAGAGTTGAGTTCAGGTGCACGGCTTCGCCTTGTAGAGTATGATAGTTCTGATGAGTCTGGTTCAGAACCCGCTGAGGACTTTTCTGTAGGGGAAGAGCGTCCAGTTTCTGTCGAAGCAGCATCCAAGAGTCCATCAGAATCATCAAGACCTGCAGAACCGTCCTTACAGAGTCAACAGACCTGTCCAGGTGAGCATCCTCTGCTGAGACAGGTAGGCAGTGAGACGATGGACCGAGCCGTCCTCTGCCTGTGGGATCTTCGGCAGGCGGTGACAAGGCTGCAGAAGAAGGAGCTCTTCCCGTACAACGCTTCATCGCTGCTGAAGCTCCTGGCTCAGGTGGAGACGTCTTCCAGACGGTTCCGTCCAGTCGTTTAACTCAGATGAACATTAATGGACCGTGTTCAGAACTCGATCAAACGTTCAGTTTCTGGCTGAACATCTGTGGGTGCTCTACCTGTAGTTTCAACACTCAGGGGGTCTCATGCAGGAAATAATAAGCCACATGTTTGTTTTTATTTATTAATTTATTGTTGATGTTATTAATAGACACAACTGTTCCTGACAGCCTAAAAATCATTCTATATATTTTTTGTTGACAGAATAGTTCCATCCAGATGTTCCTGTGACCTCACAGTAACGTTGCTGCCCTCTAGTGAAAAAGGGTTGTTAGCTCAATCATAAGTTAAATAGTGTCATCTGGACCAGTTTCTTTAAGAACTGTTTGGTCCCCCATCCAGAGGACTTCCTCAGTCTACAGCCTACCAGCCAGATCTGTCCCGTAGCCTCCACTGCTGTGTTTCAAGCCAACCTCCTTTTGGAATCTCAAAAGTAGGCTTTTAACACGTGCAAAACGCACCCATCCAAAACAATCAAGTAGGTTTTATTATCATTCGCATCACATGTGGTACACGAGGTGGAACGAAACTGTGTACACAGGGTCCCAGTTGCATCCAGCAAAAGCAAAAATAAATTGTAAAAAGAAACATTAAATAAGGATATAAGATATAAACTAAGAAATACGCTTAACACTAATTGTGCAAAACGATACGCCGAACAACAGGCGCTGGCGCAGTCACAAACAACAACAACAAAAAAAACATTAAAAAAAATGAATTAAATTATTTAAACATAATTTTGAGCAAACTTCCTACATCAAGGTTAGTTGTTTCTGGATTTGGTACCTGCATGATTGAGCATGGACTTTGCTGCCTTGAACCATTTTGGCTGTGGCTGCCTGCCTGGGAGGTGTCGATGGGAGACAGGACAGCCCCCAGAAACCATTGAATCTCTAGCAAACTGGTTGGTCCACTTAAGGAGTTTACTGCTTTGTGGGGAAACTGTTTACTTGGAGCTCCTCAGACTGAAGCCCTCCAGATAGAGGGTGAAACGTCTCTAGAAAATAAAAAACTGTCCAGACGACCTGACTGAGCATTACTGGATTTGGTACCTGGATGATTGAGCATGAACTTTGTTGTTTAAACTGTTAATTTAAAAAAAGCATTATCCAGGAGTCATTTAATTTAAACTAAAACTTTGACATAATTTTGGCTTTAAAGTGAAAACATTTAAATTCTCCAGTGATATGAGGTTTTAATAATTTGACTATTTTCAGTTGAAAGGTTTAAAGCTTTAAATAAGGACTTTTGTTTTGAAACATTTTGCTCATAGTTGGAAAAGAATAAAAAAAAAACAAGCAAACACAAGTTCACCTCCCAAGACTTAAGGAAAAAATTCTGTTTGACTTGAGGAACTTTGTCATAAAAAGTTTCTGCTGTGATTAAAATATTCCTATTGAACTAGCTGACCTCACATGACTCAGCTTATCGAATGCTGACTCAGTGCTCGGAGCAACATCCAACGCTGACTCAGCATTCACGTAGCAACATTTAACATCGACTCAGTGTTCATGCAGCAACATTTAATGCTGACTCAACATTCATGCAACATTAATACTCAGTGCTTGCAGCAGCACTTTATGCTGACTCAGCATGTGCGCAACATTTAACACTGACTCAGCGCTTGCAGCAACATTTTACGCTGACTCAGCATTCGCGCAACAATTAAGATTGACTCAGCGTTCAACATTTAACAATGAGTCAGCATTCATGCAGCAACATTTAATGCTGACTCAACGTTCATGCAACATTAATACCGAATCAGCGCTTGCAGCAGCACTTTATGCTGACTCAGCATTCACGCAACATTTAACACTGACTCAGCACCTGCAGCAACATTTAACACTGACTCATTGTTCGCACAGCAACAATCAATGTTGACTCACCGACCCAACATTCACACAGCAACATTTAACACTTAGCACTCGCAGCAACATTTAATGACTCAGCATTCCTGCAGCAACATCTATCAGTGACTCAGTTTTCGCAGCATTTAATGCTGACTCAGCGTTCACACAGGAGCATCTAATGCTGACTCAGCATTTATGTAGCAACATTTAACACTGACTCTGTGTTTATGCAGCAACATTTAATGCTTACTCAGCGACTACCTCCTGTCCGGACAGTGAGGTGTGTTTGTGTTAAGAAGACAAGACGTGAGTCCAAATAAATTTATTTACAGAACATTTATTGTTAATCAGACAAAGATTAAACAATCAGAGGTTTAAATATCCACAGAAAGTACAAATACACACAAAAGTACTTCATTAAACCAATTCTTCGTGTTCACATGAGATACACAACCTTCACCGCAACTTTATATACATAGTGCAAAATACCTGCTGTTACAAACACACGCACACACACACACACACACACGCGCGCACACACACACACACACACTGTACCCTTCATTAAAAATCTTTCAGACGTTGCGGCTCGGAGCTGCAGACGTCCACTTTGTTCATGAACCCTCACCTGGGCTCATCTCCACCTGTCCGACTCGTTAACACAGAACAGCCGGTCCCAGCAGAACCCGAGGTTCTGAAAGCCTCAGACCTTCAGCAGGTTTACCTGGCTGAAGGTTTGGAGCTTCTGCCCTCTGATTGGCTCAATGGACCTCTGTGTTGACAAGTTCGACAGGTGGCGCTACATGTGTTATACAGGTAGTACTACAGTATCTGGTGTTATACAGGTAGTACTACAGTATCTGGTGTTATACAGGTAGTACTACAGCAGTATCTGTAGAGGACCCAACTTATAGAATTACTGTAGCAGTACTGTAGTAATTGTATCCATATCTGGTGTCAGATTCACCATCAAACCCAATACATTTTATTTACAGACTTTATCTGCAGGACTCGGTGCTGACCCGGTTTCTGCAGGACTCGGTGCTGACCCGGTTTCTGCACTCACACCTGGGGAAGGGGGGGGGGGGGGGCTTATAAATAACTTAATCCAGAAGAGCTCAACAACCACAGAAACTTTTACCCGGAGACATTTTTAAGCATCACAAACACCAGTAAGAACTTGTTAGAGGAACAGAACCTGAGCGGTACCGTTGAGGCCAAACAGAACTTTGGGTTCTGGTTCCTTTACTATAAAAACAGTTAAAGACCAAACGACAAATGTTTTGTTTCTTTCACCAGACTCTGGATTTCTGTAAGTGAGCTGAAAAGGTTTCACACAAACACGAACGTGTGACGGACTGTTAAAAGTTCTGACAGAACCAACCGGACCGGGTTCTGTCCACACAGCTCCTGAACACATTACATCATTATTTAAAAGTTAAAAACACTTGAAAAGTGATGGTTGGAGTGGTTCTGGTTCACATAAGGACCCGGACACTTTAAGAACACCATCAAACACAAACCTCCCCTTGTTATGGTAAACAAGTCAAATAAACAACAAACAAAACAGAAGTACTGACAGAACCTTCAGACCCAAACCAGAACACGGCTGCGAAATACTGAAGAGTTCAGCTTCAGAGAAGGTTCTCCTCTGGATTCAAGTGTTGCAGGTTCTGGGTCAAAAGTTCTGGGTCAAAGGTTCTGAGTCAAAGGTTTTGAGTCAAAGGTTCTGAGTCAAAAGTTCAGGCTGTGGTTTTTGTGTTTGGATCAGTTGGTTTCTGTCCCTCTGACTGCTGAAAGTACAAGTGCTGGTCATAAAATTAGAATATCATGAAAAAGTTGATTTATTTCAGTAATTCCATTCAAAAAGTTAAACTTGTATATTATATTAATTCATTACACACAGACTGATATATTTCAAATGTTTATTTCTTTAAATGCTGATGATTATAACTGACAACTAATGAAAACCTCAAATTCAGTATCTCATAAAATTAGAATATTGTGAAAAGGTTCAATACTGAAGACACCTGGTGACACACTCTAATCAGCTAATTAACTCAAAACACCTCCAAAGGTCTTTAAATGGTCTCAGTCTAGTTCTGTAGGCTACACAATCATGGGGAAGACTGCTGACTTGACAGTTGTCCAAAAGACGACCAGTGGCACCTTGCACAAGGAGGGCAAGACACAAAAGGTCATTGCTAAAGAGGCTGGCTGTTCACAGAGCTCTGTGTCCAAGCACATTAATAGAGAGGCAAAGGGGAGGAAAAGATGTGGTAGAAAAGAAGAGTACAAGCAATAGGGATAATCGCACCCTGAAAAGAATTGTGAAACAAAACTCATTCAAAAATATGGTGGAGATTCACAAAGAGTGGACAGCAGCTGAGCTGGAGTCAGTGCTTCGAGAACCACCATGCTCAGACATATGCAAGACAAGGAGTTCAGCTGTTGCATTCCTTGTGTTAAACTAGTCTTGAACAAGAGACAGCATCACAAGCGTCTCGCCTGGGCTAAAGACCAAAAGGACTGGACTGCTGCTGAGTGATCCAAAGTTATGTTCTCTATCCATCAATTATCTTTTACCCACTTCTTCCATTTTGGGTCATGGGGGTCGCCAGTGCCCATGTCCAGCAATCACTGTGCGAGGGGCTGGGTACACCTTGGACGGGTCGCAAGTCCATCACAGAGCTACATAAAGACAAATGAGACAACCATTCACTCTCTCACTCACACCTAGGGACAATTTAGAGTTACCAATCAGCCTAACATGCATGTTTTTGGTCTGTGGGAGGAAACCGGAGCACCCGGAGAAAACCCACGCATGCACGGAGAGAAAATGCAAACTCCACCCAGAAAGGCCCCCGGACCAGGATTTGAACCAGGGACTTGCTCGCTGAGAGGCAGCAGCTCTAACAGTTGCGCCACCGTGCTGCGTTATGTTCTCTGATGAAAGTATAATTTGCATTCCTTTGGAAATCAAGGTCCCAGAGTCTGGAGGAAGAGAGGAGAGGCACAGAATCCATGTTGCTTGAGATCCAGTGTCAAGTTTCCACAGTCAGTGATGGTTTGGGGTGCCATGTCATCTGTTGGTGTTGGTCCACTGTGTTTTCTGAGGTCTAAGGTCAATGCAGCAGTCTACCAGGAAGTTTAAGATCACTTCATGCTTCCTGATTCTGACCAACTTTATGGAGATGCAGATTTAATTTTCCATCAGGACTTGGCACCTGCACACAGTGCCAAAGTTACCAGTACCTGGTTTAAGGACCATGGTATCCCTGTTCTTAATTGGCCAGCAAACTCGCCTGATCTTAACCCCATAGAAAATCTATAGGGTATTGTAAAGAGGAAGATGCATTACACCAGACACCGCATTGCTGCAGTAATCCAGGCAAAAGTAGCCCCAACCAAATACTGAGTGCTGTACATGCTCATACTTTTCATGTTCATACATTTCAGTTAGCCAACTTTTCTAAAAATGCTTTTTTTAATTGGTCTTAAGAAATGTCCTAATTTTATGAGATACTGAATTTGGGGTTTTCATTAGTTGTCAGTTATAATCGTTAAAAGAAATAACCTTTGAAATATATCCGTCTGTGTGTAATGAATGAATATAATATACAAGTTTCACTTTTTGAATGGAATTATTTAAATAAATCAAATTTTTCATGTTAGTCTAATTTTATGACCAGCACATGTAGTTTGGTCTGCAGAAAGGGAAATCTGCGTGTTTCTGTGTGTGTGTGTGTGTGTCTCTGTGTGTGTGTGTGTGTGTGTGTGTGTGTGCGTCTGTGTGTTGGTCAGATACCTGAGTAAACACCTGAAGTCAGGAGTCAAACCGAGACGAACTCTTTTGTCTTCGTCCCATCTCCTTCTTGATTTCCATCTTGAGTCTCTGTGACGTCTGCTGAATCAAGCTCCTCCTCTTCCTCACTCTGCCCCCTGTCCTCCTCCTCCTCCTCCTCTTCCTCCTCCTCTGTACTCTCCTGGTTTTTCCCCAGGTGGAGGTTCTCCAGGGTCTTCGACACCCAGGAGTCAATGCGGCTGCTGAGAGTCGGTACCTCCACAGAGATGGGTTCGGGAGTGTCATCTTCCTCCTCTTCCTCCTCCTCCTCAGCCTCCTCCAGCATCCCGGGGACCAGGGTGGATGTGGTGGAGGTGATGGAGGAGGTGAGCGGGCCTCTGCAGCTCCCGTCCAAGGACCCGGTCTCTGTGCTCTGTGAGGCCAGCTCCAGGCGGTCGTCGGCTCGGACCTCGTCTCTGTCGCCGGGTCCAGGAGGTCCAGTTCTGGACTGAGGGGTGGTGGGGCTAGGTGGGACGGGGTTGGTATTGGCTGCAGGGGTGTCAGGATCTTTGTGAGTGACCGGAGGAGGTGCTGGACGACTGGGTTCTGTCTCTGCAGGATCGGGAGCGTCTGAGGACTCCATCATGTTCCTCCAGTTGGTCTCTGAGAAGAAAATATTCAAACTTCATTGAAAAGAACCACAATAATTAATCAATCATCAATAACAAAGGACAACAGTAGTTCTGATGACTCAGAGGGCCAGAACCAGTTCGATAACTCACCATACTCCTTCTCGTTGACCTCGGAGATGGGCTCGGAGAAGATGGAGCAGAAGGAGATGGCGGAAGCAGCAGAGTGGTTCCGGGAGTGGCCCATGTGGTGAGGGACCTTCTTGTCATGCTTCAGAGCTTCTTCAGCCTGCTCCTGCTCCAGAGCAGACACCATGTCCTTATAGGCCTTCCGAGCTTCTTCTGTCAGGGACACCAGGCGGTTGAAGAGACCCTGAAGGAGACAAAGAGCATTAGGTTTGTACCTGTCCTCAGGTGAGGTGACCTCAGAGATAGATTCTTACCTCGGCTCCAGAATAGCTGAAGATCCCAACAACGCTGACGGGAACCAGCTTGTTGACGCAGCGACCCAAAGCTTTTCTACCCAAAGCAAACACAAACGGGATCTCCTGCTCCCTCGCCATGGCGATGACGTTGTACAGAGCTTCATCTAGACCTCCTGCAACACAACCAGAGGGTCAAACAACAACAGGTTCAGTAACGAGTCAGATCTGTGCCGCCAGGTCCATCAGTCACCTTTGGCCTGGATCTTCTCACAGTTGGGAGAAATGATCACACACTTGATCTTCTGCAGCTTCATGTGCTTGGTGACCTCCCTCAGACCCATTACCAGTCTGCGTTTGGACTTGGCTTTGGTGGGGTCCTTTTGGTAGACCCTCTCCTGGAACCGAACCAGCTCCTGCAGCAGCAGAGTCACACTCTCATCGATCTCTTTGCTCAGCACCTGGTTGCAGTACCTGCAGGGAGCGGAGATAAGGTCAGCCAGCTTCAGAGCTCTCAGCAGGATGCTGACGGGTGCAGCTCCAGACTGTTTTTATTTAAAACCCAACAGTAATTCAGGACTTCATGTTGTAGTAATATCTGGCATCACGGTGGATCAGTGGTTAACACTGTTACCTCACAGCAAGCTGTGTTCCAAGCTCTGGTTTGGACCTGGAGTCTTTCTCTGTGGAGTTTACATGTTCTCCTTTTGTTTGGGTGAGTTTTCTCTGCTTTCCTCCCACATTCCTTTAACATGCATGTTAGGCTGCCTCCAGGCCCAGACCCCACTGAACCCTCCCACACAGAGCCTGACCCGCCAACTCAGCTCCTCCACAGTCCTACCAGCCACCAAGGCCCAATAGGATTCTTCAGCTTGATGGACTCCATAACCGGGGTGTCTACCACCAGGTACGAGGATGGCCACTGCTCGGGGCAGCCTCCATGGAACATGACCCACTCGGGCTCAGTGTCCCGCGCCTCTGCTGGGATGTGACTGAAGTTCTCTGAGGAGCGAGTTGAAGTTGTTTCTGATGGGCGACGAGTTAAACGTTCTGTGTTTTAATCTGTAAACTCCTCCATGTTCAGCTGTGTGTGTATAAAAGTGTAAACAGCAGTTCAGTTCAATTTCCTGCGACCCATTTAAACTCTGATGATTGTTCTGCTGTGAAGTCTGAGCTGGGTTTACCTCTGGTGGATGTCTGTGGGGACATGTTTGTGTCAGAACTGAGAGGATCTGGACAACAATGGTCCAGTCAGTCTGAGCTAAAAGGAGGACACAGAATCTGTTCCCGGGTTGTGGGCTGGAACAATGGCCCCTCAGCAGAGGGACAAAGACCCGTTTGAGCCGCCCGGCAAACATTTCTGCTGAGGAAGGACAAACATCTGTCCCACCTTCACCAGTTTTACATCACCACCACAGTCCAGCTGATGTCTGAGTGGGACAAAGATCTGTGAGACGCACGGAGCGTTTCTCCGACACCCCGGTCCTGGAAGATTTCCTGCAGGGTAGGAGGGAGAACTCACTCTCTGAAGCGCCGGCTGTGGATCTTTGTGATGGCGTTGGAAGCCATGGGACTGCCGATCCCGGAGCTGGCAGGAGAACCCTGGGACACTGGGGTGATGCTGTATGGAGAGTTCTGACTGGCTGGGGAGAGTGAGGCGTCACTGGGCACGCTCAGACCGTTCTCTGTTAAACAAACAACAATCAGATCATGAGTCACAGCTGGTACTAAAACAGGAGCAGGAAGATGGTGGTTTCTGGTCGCAGAGGAACCCTAACCTTCCTTAACAACCATCATTTATAGGGATGGGTCCGATCCGATCCAGTATCTGTATCAGGCTCCGATACCAGAATAATTTACGTATCGGATTTTTCCGATCCAACCTGCAGAGAGTTCCAATCCATGATGCATGTCTGCGTCCAAGTAAAATGTCTCCACATGTGATTCCCTGCCAGCTGCTTTGCAAGTTGGCTTCAAACTATAGAATGGATTTCCTGAATGGAGGAATGTCTCATGAACCCAGAGTAATAAGACTCGCCTCATTTTCAGGAAATCCTTTTCATAGTTTGCAGCCAGCTACAACGTGCAGTAGCACTGTGGCTAACAGCTAACCAACTTTTCATCTAAACATGTCCGCTGTGTGGAAGTATTTTACACTAGAACACCACAAAACTAGACAGCCACGTGCAATGTCTGCAGAGCCATAGCACCACATTAAACTGTGGTAAACTTAGTTTTACGTTGGACATTCGAGCTCCGGGGCTTCAGCAGTGTGTTATTGTTGTTCAGTCCAGAGAAGGCAGTCTGATTTCGGGCAGCCGTGCTCAGTCTGTCCCGCTCACTCTGCCCGTCTTGGACAAGGAGCAGACTGAGCTTGGCTGACGGAAATCAGACTTCCTTCTCCGGACTGAATGACAGTAACACACCGCTGAAGCCCCAGAGCTTGAATGTTTACCGAGAAGTTGCTAAACTTCATCGTAATTAATGACCAACTGCTATCAGTTGTAGAAAAAAATAATAAATAAATAAATAAATAAATATATATATATATATATATATATATATATATATATATATATATATAAACAAACAAAACAAAAACAGCTACATTAAGGCCATGTAAAATACTAAAAACAGGAACATGTCTGTGTTGGTTAATGCCATGAACTTAGCAGATGTTTGAAGCCATCTAATCCCTTTAAAAAAAACATGTTTTGCGTTAGCAGGATTTAATTCTACAAACCGGATTCCAAAAAAGTTTGGACACTAAACAAATTGTGAATAAAAACTGAATGCAATGATGTGGAGGTGCCAACATCTAACATTTTATTCAGAATAGAACACAAAGCACAGATCAAAAGTTTAAACTGAGAGAATGTATCATTTTAAGGGAAAAATCTGTTGTTTCCAAATTTCATGGCGTCAAATCCCAAAAAAGTTGGGACAAGTCCATTTTTACCACTGTGTGGCATCCCCCCTTCTTACAACACTCAACAGACGTCTGGGGACAGAGGAGACCAGTTTGTCAAGTTTAGAAATAGGAATGCTCTCCCATTCATGTCTAATACAGGCCTCTAACTGTTCAATCGTCTTGGGCCTTCTTTGTCGCACCTTCCTAATTTATGATGCACCAAATGTTCTCTATATGTGAAAGATCTGGACTGCAGGCTGGCCATTTCAGTACCCGGATCCTTCTCCTACCATAGCCATGATGTTGTGATTGCTGCAGAATGTGGTCTGGCATTATCGTGTTGAAAAATGCAGGGTCTTCCCTGAAAGAGATGGCGTCTAGATGGGAGCATATGTTGTTCTAGAACCTGAACATAGTTCTCTGCATTAATGGTGCCTTTCCAGACATGCAAGCTGCCCATGCCACAAGCGCTCATGCAACCCCATACCATCAGTGATGCAGGCTTCTGAACAGAGCGTTGATAACAATTTGGGCTATCCTTGTCCTCTCTGGTCCGGATGACATGGTGTCCCAGTGTTCCATAAAGAACTTCAAATCGTGACTCATCTGAGCACAGAACAGTCTTCCATTTTGCCACACTCCATTTTAAATGACCCCTGGCCCAGTGCAAACGTCTGAGCTTGTGGAGCTTGCTTAGAAATGGCTTCCTCTTTGCACTGTAGAGTTTCAGCTGGCAACGGCGGATGGCACGATGGATTGTGTTCACTGACAATGCTTTCTGGAAGTATTCCTGAGCCCATTCTGTTATTTCCTTGACAGTGGCATTCCTGTTTGAGGTGCAGTGACGTTTAAGGGCCCGGAGATCACGAGCATCCAGTAGAGTTTTACGGCCTTGACCCTTACGCACAGCGATTGCTCCAGATTCTTTGAATCTTTTGATGATGTTATGCACGGTTGATGATGATAACTTAAAAGTCTTTGCTATTTTACGCTGGGTAACACCATTCTGGTATTGCTGCACTATCTTTCTACGCAACAATGGTGGAATTGGTGATCCTCTTACATCTTGGCTTCTGAGAGACACTGACACTCTGAGAAGCTCTTTTTTATACCCAATCATGTTGTCAATTGACCTAATTAGTGTTAGTTGGTCTTCCAGCTGCTCGTTATATGCTCAATTTCCTTTTTCCTTCCACTTATTGCTACTTGTCCCAACTTTTTGGGGATTTGTTGACACTGTGAAATTTTGAATCAACATATTTTTCCTTTAAAATGTTACATTTACTCAGATTAAACTTTTGTTCTGTCATCTATGTTATATTACGAATAAAATATTGACATTTGCCATCTCCACATCATTGCATTCAGTTTTTATTCACAATTTGTTTAGTGTCCCAACTTTTTTGGAATCCGGTTTGTAACTTTGAAACTTATTCACCGTTAATAAAACTTACCTCATGTTGCCTTTTTGGACATGCATATATTTGTACAAATTGTACTTGAGATTATTACAGCCTCAAATAAAATCAATAACTATATTGGGATGGTATCGGCCGATATCCAGATTTGGGGATCAGAATCGGAAGTAAAAAAAATGTGGATTGGTGCATCCCTAATTGTTTGCTATCTGACAGGCGACTAAAGGCGCTTGTTTAATACCCACACCTCTATGGGGTTTGCAACCTGTGGCTCTGGAGCCACATGTGGTCCTTCTGCTCCTCTGAAGTGGCTCCTTGCATCTTTGTCTCAAACCTGAGACAGTTTTCGATGTTTCAGACAACAGGATGAGAAAGTTGAAGCAGTTCAGATGTTCCTTCATCTGAGCAATGCTCCTGATACAAATACAAACTGCATTTCCCTTCTGGTCTAGATTTATTAATTATTCTGTAAAAGCTTCACATCCTGTCTGTACCTGAATCAAACGGATATTCCCTGAAATGTTTTTTTAAAGGACATGGATTCACCTGAAAATAACAGAACAACTTGAACAACAGAAAATTATTCCACTGAAAAGAAAGACGAATAAAGTAGTCTTTTTTTATTTCAGGATACTATGTCATAAAGAAGTAATACTCTGGTTTATTTCATGTTCCCTCTAAAAACAGAACTTTCAGGTTTTAAATCTGAGTGAATGTCTTTATTTTATTATTTATTTTTGTTTTAATACAATGAGTCATTTTCTGGACCAGAACTGTAAAGAAATACAAACATTAAAATGTGATGCATGTAAATCTTGTGACAGCACACGGATGTGGTTTTTAGTCTTTTAGGGGAAACACTGAGCAGATTATTTGAATAATCTCCATTTGGGTTCTTGTGTTTTGTTTGTAAACTTCTAAACACTGTGCAGCATATTTACCTTCTTGGGAAGCAGGTTCTCGCTCCAGATCATCACCAAACTGCAGGTTCTCGTCCTCGGGCTCCTCGTGACCTGGGTTCTCCTGTTCTGCACTGGGCTTTCCTTTCTTTCCTTCCCGTTCTTTCAGAATAATCTGCAGGAATGACAGAACTCTCTTGAGTTCAGTAAAATAACCAAACATGTTGCTCCACTGAATGGTTTAACATCTCTACCTTTTTAAGAGCCGTGGGCCGTTTGACTTTAGGAACCTCCCTCTCCTTGCCCCTCTTGACCCGGGCCGTGGTGTCTAAGGCGTTCTGAGGGCTCAGCTGCTGCGGGCCTCGGATCATGGAGGTCACGGCGCTGCAGCCCGAGCTGTGGAACGGAGCCGTTGTTCCAACTGGGAGGAGTTAAAGAGAATCAGATGAAGTGTTTTAACTCCTCGTGCATTGAAGGACCGATAGGGCGGAGGGGGGTACCTGTGAAGGACAGAGGCTTGGTGTTGGTCAGCTGCCGGGCCTTCATGGCCTGCTGCTGTTTCTCCAGAGCAGCCAGCATGTCGCCCAGGTCCAGCTCCACGGACGATCGACTCTTCTTCCCTGCAGCCTTGATGAACGCTTCCTGCCAGGACAGACACAGAGTCTAAGTTAGGAGGTGAAAGGAAACAGACTGATCAGGAGGTTCTGGTTCTACCTGCAGCTTCTTCTGCTCCATGCTGATTTCAGAATACTCCTGCGCCGTGGCCAAAGCAGCAGCCAAAGCCTTCTTCCTCTGGCTCTTGGCCCTCTTAGGAACTGAGGTGGTGATGGGGATGGGAGTCTGGACGATGTTGATAGGAGAGTTCTCTGGAAGGTCGTCCAGCTGGAAGACATGTTGAGACGAAGACATGAGTCCACCCACGGTCCAGCTGCTCTGCATGCAGGGACCGGGGAAAAAAAATTCTTAAAATAAAATCTGCTCAAAACAGCTCAGCCGAGCAGGAACCCAGAAAACCCGATTTAAGCGATCAATCCAAAAATAAAATGCTACATGGATGGTTCTAACGGAGCCCAGATGGTTCTGACGGAGCCTGCACCGGTTGTAAAGGAGACTGGACGGGAGCCTGGGCAATTCTAACGAAGCCTGGACCACACAAAATCTGGACGGTTATAACGGAGACTGGATGGTTCTAAGGGAGCCTGGACGGTGGGCATGTCATGCAGTGATGAAACTGGGTGTGTACAATCAGGATTTAAGAGCCTAAAAAACAGCATCAACAAACAGGTTTTTTGAGGAGAAACTGGACGAGCTGCTTCATCCCCACAAACAGAACCTCAACTCTGAGGTTCTGACCCGTTTAAAAACGATCTGAACGGGACGTCTGTCACACGTCAACAAGAACCTGGCAGTTTCTATAAACCGGTTCTGAAGGCTTCATGTCCCCACAATGAGCCCAGTTCGGCTATAATGGGACGTGTTTATAAGCACGCCTCGTTTGGTTCCTCCAGGTTCTCCCTGGTTCTGAAAGCTTACGTCTGTGCAGGAAGTGGTTGGTTCCAGCAGAGATTTGTAAAAAAAAAAAAAAAAAAGTCCCGTTTTGCAGAAGTCTCCACTCAGAGTCTTGTGTTCCATAAGATTTTAGTCTCACCAGGTTTTTGGGCAGTTTGGGCTGTGTGTGGTTCTGAGCAGGAGCAGATTCAGGTCTGTTGCGGATCTGGACAGACCCTCCGTTGCCCAAATCTGGAAACTCGTCTTCATCCTTAGAAAACATACAGAACCTCTTTGTTTGGACTGCAAACTGTGAATGTGATACATGATGAAACAGAAGTGCAACCTCCTCTCACCTCAAAGTAAAGTGGTTCTGGAGTGAGATCGGTACCAGTGACCCCTGCTGGCTGCAGCCTTGGTTCTGACTGGTTGGCTGTGAGTCGTCCTGGATAGCCATTAAGAAAATTCTGGAAACAGAGGACCAACGAGAAGAAACATTTTGAAGCTGTAACTGAAAGGAGGTCGTGTTAAACAACATCAGAATGACTCGTGGACCTGCAGACACCTGAAGCCTGAACTGCCACCTCAGAACTCAGAACACGGCCCAAATACTGATAACAGGTATTACTGATGGGAACAAATTGATGACATCAGCGTTTAATGTCCTCAGTGTGTCTCAAGGTTCTGAACCGGTGGGTTTGAGCACAAACTGTACTTCATTTGAACAGAAACACTTTACCTGAGGCAGGATTATCTGGTCAGGATTCTTCCTCTGGAATGGCCCGGTTCTGTCCCTCCAAGGCTGTTGGGTCGCCTGAGATGCTACGTGGACCCAGCTGCCTCCTATAGAATAAATCATACAGACAATGATCCAGTGCTGGACTGATGTTCTGGTTAGTAAACGGTGAGTACGGCAGCCTGCGAGGGACTTACTTGCCATGATGGCTGGCTCCATCTGCAGGAAGATAGAAAACATAAAAACTTGAGAACTTTCAGAACCTGTGGAGGTTTAGAACCATGTTTCTGACGCTTTTTAAAGCCTGTATTTTATTGTTCAGGTCTTTGGATCTGGAACCAACATACCAGAGGCGTTGCAGTGTTCTCTGCAGGTCTTTGGGCCAACCCGGCTGCCTGGTTGTGTTTGGGACTACAGTAACCGCTGTCACTGTCGATGTCCGCCTCGCTGGCGCCCTGCTCGCTGTGGCTCTCAGCTTGATGAGGCGTCCGTCTTCTCTTGGTTCTGTTTTTCCACATCAGAGGACTGACCCGCTCTGCAGAACCTCGACCCGGCACCTCACCTGGGAAATCTGGAGACGTTAAAGAATTTAAAATAAAAACTAATGTTGGTGAGAAACCAGTCAGAGGACACCTGAAGACACAAGCCACATGACATTTGTTACACAACAGGTTTAGAAAACCCCAGCTTGGTACTAAACTATTTGCACCAGTTCAAGAATTTTCCCCGAAACTGATCCGGGCCTGGTGGAACGATGAGCTGTGCACGTGTGAACCTCTCCAACTAGACTGTCAGCATTCCAGTTCTTTAAAAAGCTTCATGCTCGACCTGCGGTACGCTTCTTGACTCTGTCCCTGACAGGAGACGGGACTGTTAACCCTAAAATGTCCCCGTAGTTGGAGACCAGAGATCCAATCAGAACACCATACATTTTCCAAGGAGGCCTGTCTGCAGACACCCCCCCCCCCCCCCCCCCGTCCATCTAATCATCATGGAAACATTGTGTGACACAAAAACAAGTCCAGGTTGACACTAAGTCTAAACATTAGTTCCACCTACAGCTTTAATAACTGAATGAACCAACCACATGCCCAGGACATCCTTGTAGAGGAGATTAATAATCTCAATGGATTTCTTTCCTGGTAAAATAAAAGTTTAAATAAACATGCCTTTGGGACTGCGCCCCATACTTTGAGAAGCTCTACGTACAGCCTGAATGAGTCTGATTGACCCGTTATCAGAACAGAACCACAGGATGGGTTGTCTCTCACCTGTCTGCTGTGCAGCATCCACCAACATAATGATCTTGGTCCTTCCATCTGGAGCCAACGTGCACACCTCCTTCTGCACGGCTATGCTTCTAGTTGGAGGCCGGCGGCCCCTCAGAGTCTGGCCCACACCCAGGTGAGGCTGTTGCAGACAAACCAGATGGTGAGAACCAGCGGGGCACAGGTCCAAAATCATGCTGCGCTAACAGAAACACTGTGTACATTTGGCAGAATGGTAGACCGGACCATGCCTCTCCCCCTCTGAGCGGTCGGTCCGTAAGCCAGTCCGAGAGATAACGACCTTTCACCGACCTCTGCAGAGACCGGACTGACCACGCCAGCTTGGACCGGGCCTGCATAGGGTCCAGGGAAGGGCTGGTAGAAACCCATGACAGGGGGGCAGGGAGCTGGCATGATCTGGTAATAGGTGTAGTCGTTCGAGACGGGAGGCTGGGGGGAGGACAGGATGGGGTAGGCCAAGTATGGACCCCCAGGGGGCGGGTTCGGCTGCTGCCAGCGCAGCTCCCCTCCACTGTACACAGGATGCTGCCTGAGGACGAACAGAACCAGAACATGTTGGACTCTTCCTGCTGTTTACAACCAGAACAGAGCGTGACGGTTATTCACAACAACTATTTACTTGATCAACTTTAGAGCAAGATAAACAAACGACGAGCATGACCACGTTTTTTTAGTTTACTAATGAGTTCTCTCCAAACAAATAACAAAACAAACAAGTGTTAAAAAAAAAAAGTTCAGAAATAAAAGACAACAGATTTGTGTGGTAATAAAGACGGCCGAAGTTTCCTCACATACGCTGCAGCAGGAAACTGAAGGAGCCGACGGGTCGCAGGAAACGGACCTTCTCTGGGAACAAAGGAAAGCTGCTACAAACGGACAGAACGCTTTGCTCCAGAGTCAAATCTGAAACTGGACGGGTTTCCATTCAGAACCAACCCGCTTCACTCTTCTGCCTCTGACTAAATCTGAAGTTTAATCTTTCACAGAGGAGAACATTTCTCTGAGTTCTTCCTTCTAAAATGAGCCAAAAAGTCCCAGAACACGAATAATTTACACAACCAGACCTTCTGGGACTGTCAGCTGGAATTTCAGGACCCACAGTACCTGTTGGGTTGGTTCTCCTGGACAAAGGGGTAGCAGGTGATGAGGTAGCTGGGTATGGGTGTCGTCTCCACCCCGCTGCCTCCTCCAGCCTCACCGGAGAGACTCATGCCGACTATAGATCCTTCAAAACCTTTTCTCTGTGGGATGAACGGTTCCACCTCAGGAGAAAGCTTCACATCCTGCAGACAGACAGAACCGTCAGGTGAGACAGGTAAACACGTGATGCACGAGACATCAGGTCGTTAAGCAGCAGCCAGTCAGCTCGATTGTTAAAGGAACCGTGGTTATTAAAGTTTAGAACCAGAAAAATGAGCTAAAATGAGCTGTAGGACTGCTGAAATCTGCTGAATAAGCTAAAACTAATGTAAATTTAAACTCAGCAGAACAAAAGCTAAAAGACTGAGCTAGAAAAACAGCAGCTAAAAGCTAAAATGAGCAGAACAGAAGCTAGAAGCTAAGACAGCTAACAACGTTCTGAGGAGATGGTCGTTGTGAAGCAACAGCCAGGTGTATTTTGTACAGGACAACAAAGGATATCTTGGTTTGACATTGTCAATAAAAGGAGACAGGTTGTCCAGATCAGAACTGAAACCTGGTTCTGTCCCTCTGGTCTGGTTTATGGTCCTGGATGTTAATTATAACCATGAGTATAAAGGAGAGAAGGCTGTCCCACAGGGACAAAAACAACATGGCCCATGTTTACCCCGACAGAGACCTAAAACTGTATCGTGTGCTTAAAATGGGTTTTAACTGAAAGATTTGAACATGGGGAACTCTGAAAACCACAGGCCGGCCTGGACCTGTCAGATGGTCTTTGGTTTTCTGCAGATGATGGGAGGAGGTGACGGGGTTCAGAAGACAAAGACCCATCTTTCTGAGGGGACGGATGAATGGAGCGTTGGAGGACAAACAACTATTGTCCCACTGCTGCCATTTGTGGACGTCTTTCTGACTTGTCCTCAGGTGATCTGAAAAATCGGTTCTCAGTCTGAGGCCGTGGATCTGTATTACTGGACTCGGTTAAAGGATCAGGTCTGAGAGGATAACAAGAGGCGGTACCAGATAAGCCAATTACACCTCCCAGGTCAGTGTGACACCTTGAAGCAGTTAAACGATGAGAAAGTGAGACAGAAACATGATGTACACACAACTAAACTGTCTGTCTGCACCAGAGTGTGTCTGTGTATCAGTGTGTGTTTGAGTGTGTGAACAGCTGTGATTGTGAAGGAGGCAGTGAGGTCAGACCCAGATGGAACTCTGTTGAGGATGACAGAACCGAGCTGAACTGACCCAGTCCACTGATCTCACAGCTCTGATTGTTTATCTTCACATCAGTAGTGTTTCAATCGACCCGTTTGGACCCCGAGTCTGAACAGAAAGCGTCCTGAGCTGTAAGCAGCTGAGCGCTAACGTTACATGATCTCCTTCCTCAGTGCAGGAATAAACACGGTCTACCTGCCGGCTCACCTGTCTGGTGTATGAATGACAGCTCCTTTCCAACATTTTTATTACCAACAACATTTGATAAATGTCTTACTAGAGTGGTTTTAACTACCCTTGTACAGCCGGCTACTGTAGCAGCTGCTGCTTCTGGGTAATTAGTTTAAATGTTTGGAAGGTTGAAATGTTCGGTGCTGATGATTAAGAGTAGCTGATTAATCCGTTTGTGTCCCGCTGAAGGATGAATAAACAACATTTTGACCTACAGCTGCTCTGATCATAAACACTTTTATATTTAAATATATTTAAATATAACCGTGCAGCTCCCAGAGGATGTGCAGGGATCACTCTCAGCAACTACCACACTTACCTTAGCTCAACAACCGACTGATTTTGGAAGAGTTATCGTCGACTAGCTGTGGCGGCCATCTTAAACCAGGTTAAATACCCATGTAGTGATTTTCACTGACATCAGGCCTCTGGGTCATGAGATATTTTGCTAACAAACACAGGGTGAACACTGTAGCCCACCCTCAGCTCAACAGATGTTTTCCTTGGTTCGGATTAGACCAATACATCACAGATCATAAAACTGCTTTTAGATCCTGGGGCAGAAGTGGCAGTAGCAGGCTCCGAGTTAAAGGTTGATCCAGAACCAGAGGTTCTGCAGAGGAATGCCAGGCATGCAGAAGAACCAGCTCCGCGCTGACAGCTCCACGCCTCTCAACAACATTCCTCCGGACTCGAACCTTTATCAGGACTGTTACTCCGAATAAAAACATGCAGCTGATTCAAACCCAGCAGCAGCCATTTAAAGTTAGCTGCAGCTAGCTAGGAAAGATAACGTTCAGGTCGACAAACGGGAAGACATCCAGCTTCTTTAAAACTGGACCTCAGCCCGAGTTAGCCTTTTCATTTCCGGTCAGCTAAAGACCACAGGAGCTGCCGCAGCCACAAAGTTCCTGTTCACGGAACCAAACCATGGCGGCCTGTTTGGTCTGCTCAGCAGAACCAGGAACATACAACGTACCTTGACGTCACCAGCGTCCATGTCAGACGGCGAGCGGTCCGGACGTCAGCATTTTAACCAGAACCGGTCCATTTCGACTAGACTCGGAGCCGTTAGCCGCAGCCACTGCGTCACTGCTCCGCTCCGCGAACTCACTGAAACGACTGAAACTACAATCCGTGCGCGAGGAAATGGGAGTGACCTGAACCGGTACCGCCGAGGGACAAAACGGTCCGGCTGAACGGAAAAACGCGAATCGTAAATAAAACCTCTTCAAGCGCCATTTTAAAAGTTCATCTGATGTCAAAACGCGGTTTTCAATAAATACTGAGGTTTACTACGAAGGGTAAGATAATTATGATCTGTTAGAGAGGTCATAAACACGTTTCAAATAAAAGCACGCTGAGGAAAATACAAACCAGACTTTTTCTAAAACAACTATAAAAGTCCTGTACAGGAAAGTTTACATGATCTGTTTTAGTGAGTCCTGATGACAAAATTAAAATCTAATAAAACATGAGGGTCACTTTTAAAACTTTGTTCTGAATCGAGTAAAATCGCAGCACAGCTAATCAACGCATGGAAAACAGTTTGAAAAACACTTATTTGAGCTCAACAAAGATTAACAACCATGACCTCAGGACTTTGACTAAAATCTTGCAAGGAAAATAAAAAAAAACCACTTAGGGCCGTTCGATAACGTTCACAGTCATTAAAAAGATGAGTAAAACTCTCCAAACACGTCCCAGAGTTTTACCACATGCAGGAACTATAAAAACACTTAAATGAGGTTTAAACAATACTTCAGACTGGGTTTTAGGGTCTGGATTATTTTGAAGAAACCCACATTTAAATCTGTTTAAACTTTTTATTAGCAGCCAACACTTTTGGAGAGTTTAGTACAGCTGACTATAAAAAAATTTAATTGCTTTTAAATGATCACAAAATGTACAACTTAAGACTGTCTGCACTTAAAAAGTAGTGAACACCAAAATGATCAAGAAATGTTTTGAAATGAGTCAAAGTCAGACTGTAAACTTTATGAGCAGTTTCTAAAAGTTCGATTTAGTTTTGAGCCGACTGGACTCTTCAGACCTCGTTACGAGTCAAAAACTGGAGCTTTTAGTGCTGAGAGACATTTATTACCAACAGGCAACACTATACATGAAACTGATGAGTGCAACTTTATATTGTTCTTATTTTTTACAGATGTGAGGCGTTTGTCTGCAGCACATAGAAAAATCTGCCCATGACATGAACAACAAAGAGCATTCGGTGATTTCTTCTCAAGGGGACAAAATAAAAACCTTCAACACGTTCTCAGGGTCTGTGCAGTCTGTAAACCTGAAGCCGTCTTAAAACCGGCGCTGTGACTCTCGTCTGAGCGATCAGAGCTGAAGCAGCGCCTCAATCTTTACGGACGTCTTCAAACGTGCCGCTCTGCTCGTCTCCTGGCGGACATCATGTGAGCTTGCTGACAATGGCTTGGTTCAAGGAGTTTAGCTGATTTGTCCATTTGTCTAAAGCTGTGTAGCGGGCGCCCCCTCTCTTCTGGTAATCCAGCTCCAGCAGCTGGTTGACCTGGTCAATTCGGCCGTGAATCGTGCTGCGAGACAGACGTTGGAAACCAGTCAGATCTGGGATTTTACCAGTCTAATACGAGACTTTTTGTTCTGTAGTTCAACTCATAATCTGACAATCCTGCAGGTGGCTCAGCGACACAAAACAATAAAAGTTACAGTAAGAGTTTTCACTTCCTGCTTCCTTGTCAGGAGAAAGTCCATCTGAAACATGACTGCACACAGTTTTTTTAAACTGAGTCAGCCTTTCCTGAAGTGTGAAAACCACATTTATGTTTTTTAAATGCCAAAGGTTTTCATCACACCATAAAGCTTCACAAAGTGGTCAAATCTTTTCAAGCGGCCAGAAGCCTTCAGAAAGTTTTTTTTTTTCCTATTCTCAGAGCACAACACAAACTTACTTATCCAGGATGCACTGCACCAGAAGACTCTCCACGTCGCTCACATCGATGTTCAGCTCCTGGAAACGAGAAGGACAGCCTGAGAGCGTGACAGGTGTTCCTGCAGCTCACCTGAGGACTCAAACTACGACAGAGCAGAACTCAGGTTCAGAAATACTGATCTGATCCAAACTGTGCTCTCATTTCTTCCAAGGCAACTGCAGTTTTTATTTAGCTGCAACTTTCGTCTTTCGGTCTTAAACTTTGACATATTTAATGTGTTTATTTCCATGTTTGAAGCAGATGGTTGCTTGTCCTGAGCCTGGTTCTGCTAAAGGTTTCTTCCTCATGAGGGAGTTTTTCTTTCTACCATCACCTTCATGCTTGCTCAAGATGAGAGTTCTGCGATGGAGTTAAACTCAAAGCAGTCTGCTCCTCCGATAAATAGTGTTAATTATTATTTTTATATATGAATCTTTCTGTTCAGTGCCCTGAGATGACTTCTGTTGTGACTTGGCACTATATAAATAAACTGAATTTAATTTATGTTTATTGTATCTCATGTGCACTTTGTTGTTGTGTTTATTTGTTGTTCCCCTCCTGCAGGACCAATTCTTAGTATAAACTCTGAATCATTTACCTGCAACTAAAAGTTAAGAGAACAGACACTTCAGGAGCTGCAGGCCTGGGAGTAATCACCACATATTTCAGCACGTTTTATTCTCCATTTAAATAAAGTTTTTAAAGGCCACAGCTCTGAGGAAAGTGAAACATAAAACCATAATTGTTCCTCTTCATGCGAGTTTTTAAACTCGAGTTTTCTACATGAGAAAGTTGACCGTGTTTAATTCTTTAAATGTGACTAAATACTTAAACGTGTTGAGCAGAGAGGAGTCAAAACATGAACTGACCTTAGAAATGAAGGGGATGTGGATTCTTGTGTACGGTTTGATGAGTTTGATCAGAACCTGGGTTCTGATGTTTCGCAGCAGTTCTGAAACACAACCCGACACAATCAGTTACCTGTGGAATAAAACCTGTTTCCTGCGAAACAGGAAATCTCTGCTCACCCTCTATGTGCTCTCTGATGAACGGATCGTCCATGATGTTGCTGTGATTTGTTTTTAGGATCTTCTCAAACTCTGTGATGTCGTTGTTCTGGTAGGCACTGAGAAGCAAACAAACCCGTTTTTTTTCTGCATCGTCTCAGACACAAACATCCTAAATGTGACATCTTCAGAGACCACACAGCTTACAGGTGACTGTTCATACAATAAAATCCTAAAATAAATCCTTGTGAACGTGGGAACAAACGACAGTAAACCTGTCGGGTGAAAATTAGACCGACGTCACGTTGTCCTGAGAGTCGGTTTAAGACCCGACAGCTGCAGAATAACTCACATTCAACAGGATTTATCCTTCAGTACCAAACTAAAACCATCCAACAGGGAAGTGTTTGAGGCGCTGCATTTTATAGTAACATTTATAGTAATTTAAAACAAAACAAAAAAAAATTAAGGATTTAATATCAGGATGAAACCCTGTTCCTGAAACAGCTCTGAAAGAGACCAACAATTGAACTCTAAAGCTTCGATTTAACGGTTCACTTTCCTCCAAACAGTTTTCGGTCAACATTAATGAATTTGCAGTTTAAAGGATGAACACTGAAGTAATCTGCTGCATTGAACCACTCCTCCTTCAGCCAATAAAAATACTTGTTAAAACCACAGGAGACTACGTCCAGATGTGCAACTATTGTGCACATCCCTGTAACGTCTCCAGCAGAATATTATCAGACTGAGATTCTTTGTCGGCACATTTTAAACATTATCGTACTTTTCGGACTATTAAGTTGCATCTTTATTCATACAGGTTAATCCCATTGAGCCTCGGGGCCTCATTTACAAGAGAGACATGAATTTTAACAAAGAATGATGACAACAGTGGACAACAACATTTATGCATAAATTAGCAAGTCCTGCGACTTATAATTCAAAGCGACTAATTTATATTTTTTCCCCATATTTATAACACAATTTGTGGCTGAGATATGAAGATTTCATTCATTCTGACATGGAAAACATTGAACATTATAATTTTTGGCAGCTAGAGGGCCCTAAACTATATGGCAAGCCAAGTGCCTCATTAATAGGTAAAAGTGGCTATTAATGAGGCACTTGGCTTGCCACAGATACAACCTTTGTCTTGCTCCGGAACTCCTGGAGCTTTATTTTGCCGTGCCGCTGAGGCGAAATGAAGCTTCTTTGACCATTAAAGTGCATTTATTAAGGAAAAGTTCAACTGAGACACACCTTTGCTATAATGTTGAGCAAATAAATAATTGTTTTTATGTGTTAATTTTGTTAAATGCTTGTTAAAGTCCTCCCGTGCACGCTCCCGCGGCTGACATTTGGCAGCCAATGAATTTTTGGCACAACAGCGGCCCATGTTTCCAGGTGTTCAGCGGTGATGCATAACAAATGCGACGTGTCAGCTGTGATGCATAATAGATGCAACTTAATACGGCAAAGTGACTTATTTGTTTTTTTCTCCACTTTATTAGACATAATTGGACTGATGCGACTTATATGGCAGTGCAACTTTTAGGGCGGAGAGTACAGTAATATTTTTATGCTGACTCAACTAATGTTGCTGTGAAACATTTTGTCCAGGTGGACACTTACCTTACTAAGTTAGTCATGGCGAGGATCTCTGGGTCATTTTTGTAGGGTTTGGCCTTAAAAAATAAATAAATAAAAGTGAGATCCCTGACAAACTTCAGAAAATGTTAGCTAATAAATCATTCTGATGAGGAAAATTTCAGCTACACTCATTAGAAATAAAACATAGGAGCAGCTTCCAAACCTCCTGAGAGTCGAACGGGTTGATTCCGGACTTCATCAGCATGTTGGCCAGCACCAGGTACTTCAGGCAGGTTGTCCTCCTCGGGCTTCCAGACTCGTCGTAATTTTTAAACGCCTCAAAGAAATCTGTGTGAGCTTTCTCGAACTCGCCCTCCCTCAGATGCATCTTCCCTCCGCACTCTAAACGAGACAAGTAAGTTCATTGTGTTCAACACACGGCTCAGACTTCCTGCTGCGTTAAACTACGCAAACAACAAACTACACCACTGATCAGAAAGTTTACCTCTAATAACGCCCATGATGAGCGGGTGAGGGATGGCAGATTTAATATGAAGCGACTGCTCGTACAACGCTTTTAACTTCTTGTTGTTCTTCTGAGCTGTGTACATTTGGATTTCCAAAGCGTAGATCTCCAGCAGCTGGGTGCCCTTCTTCAGGTCGTCCTCACCGTCATCGGTCTAGAATTACAAAACAAAGAAATGAAAAATGACAATAATACATCATAAATCTACCACAGTTATGTTTCAATCAACAATGTGGGTCTGTTATTGAGACTGGAACGACCTCATGTTCTGAAACACAGAAGTTCTGCTGATGTGTAGACCAACAGTTTTCATGAGTTCAGAACCTTCATATGAGCAGAACCGGTTTGAAACAACTGTCTGTACAATCTGCTCAAACAGTCACAAGGAGGACACAAATTAATCCACAACAATATAAATTAAGACGAGTTTATTCACCTGACATGACTGGTGAAGTTGCCTCAGAATCTTCTGCAGTTTTCCATATTCTTCTCTTTCCAAATACAATTTCCCCAACTTCAGGAAAGAAACAGAACCGGAACAAAACAAGTTGTTTCCTTACAAAAAACATCAGAAAACTACGTGCAGAAGAGAAAGCTTTGCATACCTTTGTGTTGGTTTTAAACCATAATCTGTCATTTTTTGCATCTTTCAAAGCCTCCAGGGTGGTTTCATAGAACTCCTGGAGCAGGTCCATCTGTTCACACAGCCCCCCCCCCAAAAAAAACGGTTTAAAACATGCAGCAGTGGAAGCTGCAGGGACACTTTGTTTTCATCTCATACCTGTTTAGAGGTAGATATGTAGTCCAGAATGGAGTTGATGGACTTTTCAGAGTAGTTCCTGGTGACGGCACTTCGGATGTAAGTGAGGAGCTGCTTGTACCTGTTCATCATCTCTGGAAAGTTGGTCTGCAAGGTGTAGAAACAGACAACACAATTCTGCTGTCAAACTTTACAACAATTACATAAGCTGTAATGTTACAAAACTTACCAACTTAAAGTTGATTTTAATCATCTGTTTAAGTGCTTTGAAGCCCCATTCACCTTTCTCTCCCTCTAGTTCCAGCACCTGAAGAGAACACAACCCCGTCAGTATTTAGATGAGCCCAGACTGAACAGACCGGTTTTATGGACTGCAGCGCCACCTTCTGGAAGCTGCTGAGTGCCGCCTTGGGATCGTCCTCCTTCAGGGCTTTGGAGTTGTAATACTGATTCTCCAGGTCCACATTCGGCTCCGAGTTACTGTCCTCTGAGTATTCCTTAGTTTGGAAACAAGAGCGCATTAAAATCCAAACCACAGAACAAGGTTAGCTCAAAACGCAAAGCATGCTAAGGCACGCTAATATGCAAAAACAAGTCATGAGCTAATCTCCAGCTAGCTAACATCCTTTAAAATCATATAAACCACGCGTAAAACCATTAGACACTAGACAGACACTGTTTACAAGTGTTTCTCAGCTGAACTGTGGCTACTAGCGAGCTAGGAAGCTAACAAAATGGATTCACTGACAGCCTGATGTTAGCTAGCGACTAGCATAAGCTAAGCTAGCCTGTGCTGTGGGCGCTGCGTGGATAGCACTCAGCGGATAAATCATTCAAATATACAGAAATAAATCGTATTTGTTTTGAATACCAGGTCGTAATCTTCTTCATCATCGCACATGAAATCATCCTCCATGTCAGACATGTTGAGGCGGTAATTTGTCCTTTTCCAGGGGCAGTCAGCGCTCCGGCCTGCGGTTTGTTGTGCAGCGGGGAGGCGGGGAGTGTGAGGAGCAGCACCGACATGCTTCCGTCCATAGATGGCGCTACTTGACCTTGTGTTTGGGTTTTTAAAATTATTTAAAAAAGGGGGTTGACAAAACACCAAAATCAATATAGAACAAAATAAAGAAGACAATGATATTAAGGGGTTATACAGAGAGCACAAATAAATCGAAATGTGTATCTATATATATATATATATATATATGATCCATTGTGG
>NC_056499.1:14861881-14867530 GCF_014905685.2 Nematolebias whitei | reverse complement strand
AAGCCCTCTTGGATTTTGTAGGTAGTGAAGTGCTGTAAAAATGACCCTTTTTTCAAGACTTTAATTGAAAACTCTGGCCTGAAAGATGGTGGATGATCTGCATTCCTTCAAAGCTAGGCTTTAGTTGAAGATGTTCCTTTAGCCTGCAGAACTAGAAGAACATATTCAGTGAAAATATATGGTTATCATCTGAGAGGAAACTGTAGTAATGACTCAAAGGCTGCTGTGGGTCTGATCTGGGTCTTCCCATCAGTAACAGTTTCCACTGGATGAAAGCTGCACAATCTTATCTCTGCTCCGAGAGGATTAGGTGGGACTAAATTAGATTTGTAGGAAATATATTTAGTGGATTGTTGGTCATTTGTTGGACCGAGCCTTGTTTATGTTTGGACTGTGAGTGCATGCTGTTGCACAACTGTTAGCTGGACGATCCATGTGTTGACAAAAGTTTTATCTGTCCTCGTTGCACAACCTCCCAGGACACGAATGCTCCTCCATGAACTTCATCTCCCCCACGATGAGCTCACCGTTCAGATTAAACAAAGCTGTCAACACCTGAGCTGCTGCTGTTTCGGGCAAATATTAGCTCCCAGAACCGGTTCCTGTCCTCGCAGATGATGACAAACAGAGACAACAACAAGAAGCTCAGTCTAATGAGGCAGAGCATGCAGAAAGTGGCTCAGAAAATAAAAAGAAACAGGGTTGTGTGTGCGTGTGTATATATCAGAACAGTAACCTAATATAGAAATTCAAAGTTAGAATCTGTAAGGAGTTAGGAGTCTGCAGAGATGAGGGTTAACAAATGGTTCTGGGCTCGGTTCCCACAAAGGAGGGAATTCCATCTCACCAATCTGAAGATATTTGCCCACAAAATGTGGAAGCGTGCTGCAATGTGTGTGTGTGTGTGTGGCCAGAGGAGACCCTTGGCTGTCGTGACTTTGGCTCAGGATGGAGCGGGGAAGATCCTATCAGGCCCTGATTTCTGTGGCTGTGATGATATCCAGATAATAGCAAACACACACACACACACACACACACACACATACACAGGGTGCTGAAAATGAGAGCTTAGCATGCGAGCGGCGAGCAGCTCTGTTGCCTAATGGTTGTTGTGCAGAGCGTGCTGTTTCCTCATTACTCTCGGGCCGTAACGAGCCTGCAGACTTTCGGCCTGGACTTCATTTACTTTATGTCTTAACGGGCACAGAGCAGGACACATGAGGCTGCAGGTGCTCAGACTGGGAGGAAAAAGAACAAAAAGCAGGTCTGTGCAGAGAGGAGGGAGCACCACCTTGTCACAGGTTGGGTTTACTCAGTTCTAGAATGAGCAAGAGCTGTAAGGTTGGGTCCGGCCTGTTTGCTAGTTCATATTTGTCGTCGCTTGGTTTTAAACAGCCTCAGCGTGTTAGCGTGAGAGACGGAGGTACACTGCGGAGGATCTCTAATGATCGCTGTCAAGCCATGATTACTTTAACATGATCTCATTTAATGATCTAATATTTCACAGAATATTCCCCTGAAGCGCAGAATATTAGAGAGAAACTAACGCAGCTCTTCAAACCCACCTGAGCTCAGAGACGACCTGCAAGATGTCCGGAGAGCGGAGGCTCCAACCCAGGTCTAAACTCAGGGTGTCCACTGCACACAGACAATTCAGTTCAATTCAGTTTATGTATATAGAGCCAATTCACAGCTGAAGTCTGGCTGTATAGAATATTTAGACTGTCACAGCAGAGCAGGTCTGATCAGGACTTAAAGCTTTTGAGAAGAACAAATGTCTAATAAAATGTCACCATATTCAAGAACTGAGATCCACAAGCAGACTAAAGAACACAAAGTGACATATTTCATAAACCAGAGGACAGATTTAAAATAAAATATCACTGTATGTACATCTACAACAAACATCTGGACTGTTGTGTAAAATGTCAATAAAAACTGAAAGCAAAGAAATCACAAACAAAAAAAAAACACATTTTATTTTCAGTGCAGGACAGTAAGTATATGAAATGTTAAAACTAAGACAATGAACCATTTAGATAATTTACTGTGGTGGCACGATGGAGCAGTTGGTAGAGCTGCCACCTCTCAGCGAGAAGGTCGCCGGTTCAAATCCTGGCCGGAGGACCTTTCTGGGTGGAGTTTGCATGTTCTCTACATGCATGAGTGGGTTTTCTCCGGGTACTCCGGTTTCCTCCCACAGACCAAAAACATGTATCTTAGGCTGATTGTTAACTCTAATTTTTCTCTAGGTGAGAGTGTGAATGGTTGTTTGTCTTGTTTGTCTCTATGTGTCCCTGTGATGGACTGGAGACCTGTCCAAGGTGTCCCCCACCTCTCGCACAGTAACTGCTGAATATGGACACCAGTGACCCCCGCGACCTGAAAAGGAAGAAGCAGGTAAAGATGGATGGATTAACTTATTAAATAAATTAATTAATTAACTGTCCTTAAATTCTGATGTCATCAACACATCTGTAAAGAGTTATTCCAGTAGCAACTAAAGGCTGGAAGAGTCAGAGGTCCAGATCAGAACCAGGAGGAACATTTAGTCAATGATGAGATGCATTATCAGCAGGTCAGTCAGAGGACTGGAGAGAAACAGACAGAAGTAAAGATGGGAACAGGTTTAGCGGTCTGTCTAAAACTAGTGCCTCCGTACTAAAGAGGAGAGACCATCCAACCTGTTATCAGCTTCAAAAGCCTGCCTCTCTGATTGTATGGGGGTGCATTAGTGTCTGGCATGGGTAGCTTACACATCTGGAAAGGCTTGTATGAGATATGATAATTATTACAATCAGTTCATTTTTATTTTATTTTTGCATTTAACACAGTGGCCCACCTGTGTCATAAATTACGTTCTACAACTGATTAACCTTTGAAGTCAGTCGGATTCAAGATGGCCACCACAGCTAATTGACTTTACCCAACATAAACATGGTTATAACCCAGTTTTACAGATTATGAGACTATAGGGTGGTAGTAGCTGAGTTCATCCCAAGCACACACTCGGAGCTGACACAGCATGCAAGATAAAACGTTATGAGGGCAGAGGGTGATGTGAATTTTACCACAGAGTGAAAAGGTTCGAGCTGTGAGCTTCATCAGACAGATGTTATGGAGGTAAAGCAACCATCAGGCCACACTCCGAGTCCGTCAGCGCCACGCTGTGAGCCACATGGGATCTGGACTGATGCTGTCTCTACATGCGTGACCTCTGCGTGTGCACGTTTAGAGGCTGCGTGCAGAACAAACAATAGGGGAGGAGAGCCTGTCTTTACCTCATCTGTCCTTGCATGCAAAAGATGACGTGTCAGGCAGCCGTGAAGGGTCGAACGCTCTGAGTTACATCATTCGCTGAGGACGCCTTTGTTTCTCTGAAACCGAACACATCCACATGAGCGACACAGCAAGCTGCTGGTAACTGAGACGTCCTATTGAAGAGGGCACGCTGAACTCCTGCTGTTCTCGGTTTCTGCTCCTCTCGCACGATATCTGCTCCACCGTCCCTCCTCCTCCCTCTGCGTCCGCCTGGCTGAGGCGCGCCACTTTGACATCCTGTCCCAGCTGCACATTTCACCAACTGTCCTGCATTATGCTCCTCAGCTTCTTCAAGGTGGCCTGGACCAGTACCAGAGCTGAAAATGAAAAGCAAATATGAGTCCTCCAGCCTCTGTTCCCACTTAGCTCCAGTGTAAGCTCAAATATTCAGGCTCAAAGGAACTCTCGTCAGGCTTTTTCATATCAGAGTCCCATCCTTCAGCTGAACAAATGGAGCATTGCTTGTTTGTTTGTCATCTGTGTGATACATGCAGCTATGATCAGTAATCAGTTGTAAACAGTTCCCAGAACTCGGTTAACATGCCTGTAAATCTGCATGCATGAGGCGTGATGAAACACATGACACAGCTTGTAGGTGTCGACTGTTCCTCGTGAATTATTCTGGGTGGTTTATAGAGTTCTCGCTGCCCACACCATCTCACCGTGTGGGTCCAATCATGGTGGTTCTGAGCGGCCAAAGCACGGTCGAGCATGTTACTGCGGGACCACTGAGAGTTGGAGTCAGATATTCTGCTGACAGAGACCATTGTTTCACAGCGTAAAGAGCAGAAGGACGGGTTGTTCCTGCGAGGTCCGGCAGGTCAGGACAGCTGCTTGTTTCATCCATCTACACCAACCTGAGGAAAGCTCCATCTCCTGCTGACTCAAACAGCAGCTCAGGAAAGGAACTACAAGTCAAGGCTAATGTGTTAGCAAAATATCACCCGGTCGAAAATGTTCAGTGCCAAAGAGATCATCTAGCCTCAGCTACAACCCCTCTAGAGGACAAAAGGGCTCCAGGTCGGATCGTGCCTCTGTCAGACTCTTAGGTCCAAAAAAGCTCTCTGCCATAGGTGGCTTCAAACTCACCTTGACTTTATTCGTACTCACCTTGAGTCATTTGTTCCCACCTCAACCTGTTTTAGCCGGTTTTATATCTACATCGGTCTGTTTCGTACCCATCTCTTCAGCTGTCTCAGCATAGGTGATTTATTCTTCTTGAGTATACTTCTGAAATGAAGAAAAGCAGATTTGAATGTTTTGTTGTTAATAAAAGTGTCAGCCTGA
This sequence comes from Nematolebias whitei, assembly GCF_014905685.2. NCBI lineage: Eukaryota > Metazoa > Chordata > Actinopteri > Cyprinodontiformes > Rivulidae > Nematolebias > Nematolebias whitei. Next base: position 14,862,922 of record NC_056499.1, on the reverse strand, counting down.
TTGGGTCTGGACATTCAAGGCTGTAACCCAGGTATTTTCTGAATAACCCTGGACCTCAAGAAATGTTGTTTTTAAAGTGTGCTTCTGTTCAAATTATGCAATGGTATGACAACTTATAATGTTTGACTGAAAGCACAAGAGCTCTGCACAGGTAGACCCACACTGACCCACTCGGTGAGCTGAACCAGCTCGTCACTGACCTGTTACCGCTCAGTCGGCTGCAGGTGAAACTTCACTACTTTTATCTTAATGAATGAGGTAGAAACCTGAGCCAACAGTGGGGGCTCTAGGTTCTGAGATCACCTGGTCCAGGAACAGTGGCAGGTGGAGCAGCACACCTGTCAAATGTGACTCGGGTGTCCTGAGGCAAGCTCAGGGAGGACAAAACCTCCTGTGGAGCAAGAAGTTCTGCACCAAGACTGAGTGATCACTGCAGATGGAGAAGTTCCTCCTTTAGCTGCAGCAGAGAGAAACACAAACAATGACATCATCGCATATTTATTCATCCATCCATCATCAGTCATCTATCAATCATCCATCCATCCATCCATCCATCCATCAATCATCATCCATTATCCATCCATTAATTATCCACCATCCATCAATCATCCATCTATCTATCATCCATCAATCATCTATCCATTATTCATCTATCATCAATCAATCATCAATCTATCTATCAACCAGCCATCATCAATCAATCATCCATCTATCTATCATCCATCCATCCATCAATCCTCCATCTATCATCATCAATCAATCATCCATCTATCATCCATCCATCATCAATCAATCATCCATCAATCTATCACCCATCCATCCATCATCAATCATCCATCCATCCATCAGCAATCATCTATCTATCATCAATCATCCATTCATCCATCATCAATCAATCATCTATCATCCATCAATCCATCTATCCTTCATCAATCAGTCATCCATCTATCTATCACCCATCCATCTATCTATCACCCATCCATCTATCTATCACCCATCCATCCATCCATCCATCCATCCATCCATCCATCCATCCATCCA
>NC_056499.1:14820539-14861871 GCF_014905685.2 Nematolebias whitei | reverse complement strand
CCATCCATCCATCCATCCATCCATCCATCCATCCATCCATCCATCCATCCATCATCCATCTATCCTTCATCCAGCCATCATCCATCTATCTATCATCCATCCATCCATCATCCATGTACGTACCCAGACTGTGTCATTACGTAAACTGTATCTAAATGACGTCAGAGCATGCAGTGCTTCCTGTTTGTAACTGGAGTATTTTCATCATAAATATTTGTTTTGAAGATAGAATGTTACATTTATGATATATATTAACATTGACTATGAAATAAAGCAGTTTGATCCTGTGCAGTTTTGCAGGGACACGTACACATTGTGAGTGCATGGATGGTAACAGTTTGATACTGTGCTGGCACAAAATGTCAACCACTAGGTACAAAGTGGAGGTACGATTTGACCAGCACCACAAGAATTGTCTTTTTGACTTGAACAAATGAAACTTGATGATGAATTATTTTCTGAGAGTCTGAGAAACGTTGAGCTGCAGGTCACCAACAGCACCAACTGGAGCCACAGAAACACACATGCTGCAGAAAACACACAAATGTTTTTATGTTTCATCCAAAGGCTCTGCCTGTTCTGTCTCGTACTGCAGCAAACACAAACCAGACTTTAACAAAACATCAGCATTATATTGGGATTAGTCTGGGATTTATCCGTCTGTTCTCTTCATCCCCTCCTCTTCAGGGTTGTGGTGGTCTGGAGCCGATCTCAGCTGACATGAAAACTCATACAGATGCAGAAACAGAACAAACTGCACGCAGAACCCCCCCAACCCAACTGTCAGAGCAGGAACTTTAACCACCGTGTCCCTGAGTTTCCCCGAGGATCGGGTCAGGTCGTCAGGGTGCACGAGTCGTAAAACCAACTGTATTTACTCAGAAACAGTTTAAGCTCTTCGCTGGTTCCCACTGAAGCTTTTATCAGTTATGAGACCGTTATGAGAAACATCGATCCTCGGGCCTCTCAAACTAACAAAACCTGTTTGTACAAACTATTTATTTTTGCATCATTTGGTAGGTTTTATAGCAACTCTTTCAGGATTTTGTTTCCTGTGTTGTCATTTTGATCTGAACTAAAAGCCAGCAGCTTCAGAGAAACCAGAGACATTCGACCGCTCTCACACGAGAAGCCGGTCTGTTGTGCTTCACGCTGAGTAATTTAGTCCTTCAGATGCTGATCCTCTGAGCACAGCTCATACTAAACTGTTTTGTTGTTGAATAAACCCAACACAATAATTAAACTGATAAAAGGTGAATTAACCAAAGAGACGAGGTGTTTTAGTCACACAGGGAGCGCCATCTTTACCTTCAGTTTCTGTTTGTCTCTACAGTCAGAGCCGGGCCGCTAAGAGCCGAGCTAAAACACCATCACACATTTCAAACGCACCACATGTTTATTTATGTTCACTTACAAACAACAATTTATTGCTATTTTTACTGAACAATACCCCACATCAACACTGACTATTATATAGGTGTAATATCAAAATAATACGTTGTGTGGTACGTATTATTTTCATTTTACTGTTTTACTGTAGATTTAAATGAAGAAGACAGAAAACAAGTGAACACGTTTACGTCACTCTGTTTAAAATAATTTTTTTTCCTGAACTCAGGACAGATTTTTTACTAATCTGTGATCAACTTTTAATTGATAACATTTTTATTTACAATGAGACGGAAGATCAAGACTGAATTTTAATTTAATCACAGTGTCAGCTAAAACACCATACCAGCTTTATTTATAGAGTACTTTAAACACCCACAGGACCAAAGTGCTGTACACATAATCAATCATACAATCAGTCGTGAAAAACAATAAAAATAATTAAGTCAACATATCAGATAGTGTCAAAGGCCAGGGGGAAGAGATGGGTTTTAAGAAGGGATTTAAAAACAGACGGGGAAGAGGTTTGTCTGATGTCATCCCATAGTTTAGGAGCTGCCACAGCAAAAGCACGATCTCTGAGTTTGCGCTTCGTCTTCGGCACACTCAGGAGCAGCTGATCAGCTGACCTGAGGGATCGAAGGTGTAGGGATGTAGCAGCTTGGACAGATAGGTTGGAGCAAGTCCATTAAGAGCCTTAAAAGCAAATAAATAATTTTAAAATGAGTCCTAAAATGTACAGGCAGCCGGGGCAGGGAGGCTAAAACACGGAGATGTGGTCGTTAAACGTTCGTGTGTCCGTTAAAAGAAATGCAGCAGCATTCTGTAGCCTCTGAAGCTGAGAGATACATGAGTCACTGATTCCTGTATAGTGTGTTACAGTAATCCAGCCGAGTGGTCACAAAGGCGTAAACTACTGTTTTGAAATGCCGCTGAGAAAAAAAAATTGGCTTTACTTTAGCCAGCTGCCTCAAATGGAAAAAAATAGATTTAACAACTGCTCTGATGTGCTTTTCTAACTTTAGTCCAGCATCAAATATGACCCCATGTAGATGGTCTGATGTACTGGGCGAAGGAACCAACATCGGCATAAAGGGTCTCAGTGGAGCTTTCAAAGACCATCACCTCAGTCTTTACTTCATTAAACTTTAAGAAGTTCACAGTCATTCAGGCTTTTATGTCTTCCAGACACCAGAGTCAACAGGCTGCTTTATTTATAACTGTGAAGTAATTGTTCTTATGGTACTGACTCTCGGCTGTTCTGCTTTTTGTTAAGTAGCATTGAGAGCCTAATAGCTGATGATAATATTTAATTATCTGGTTATTAGTCTCCATAATGAGCTGCAGTATAGGCTGCATATCTACTTCCTCAGACGGCTGAGGCGAGCTGGTCTGGGAAGCTCAGTCCTCACCTCCTTCTACAGGTGTGCAGTGGAGAGCATCCTGTGCTCGAGCATCAATGTGTGGCATGGAGGCTGCACAGCTGCAGAAAGAAAAGCTTTGCAGAGAGTGGTGAAGGCTGCACAGGGATCTGTTGGAATCAGTCTCCCCACCATCACAGACATCTACACCTCCAGATGCAGGAAGAGGGCCACCTGCATCATGAAGGACCCCACCCACCCAGCACACACACTTTTTGCCCCACTCCCCTCAGGAAGGAGGTTAAGGAGCATTAAGTGTAGAACCACTTGACTGAGGAACAGCTTCTACCCTGAGGCTGTTAGACTCATGAATATCTAACTAGAATAATCACTGTGAAAAACCATATCATGTTGCTGCTGATCTGTTTCATGTTGCTGCTGATCTGTTTCAATGTTGATGTGTTCATGCGTGCACATCTGCTCACAGACTCATGTTCATGTTTGTGGTGATGTTCAATGTTTTATGTTATGAGTGCTTAGTGTATATTTAGTTGATGCATTTCTTAGTTCATATCTTAGATGTTATTACTGTTTTTCTTATACATTTTATTGTTGGATGTAACTGGGACCCTGTGTACATAATTTCGCTCCACCACATGTACCACATGAGGTGCGAATGACAATAAAGAAACTCTGACTCTGACTCTGATATACTTCAACTGGTAACATGCTAACTCTCAGCTTATTGGAAACATTTGTTCTAAAATACAGCTAGCTTGAAAACAGAGATATGTTGCTTCTCTGGTAGACAAGCGATGACCAAATGGCTTATCGTCAGGATGTACAACCAAACTTTTTAACAAAAAAGTCTTCCTTAGAAACCAGGACATTTGATCTCTTTTTAGCTTAAACTTCCCTTCAACCCGTTAGAAGAGGCCAACAAACCCGCACCTCTGACTGTAGGATCCATCGAGGGACAAACCGCACGGTTTGAATAAAACATGCAAAGTTAAATTCAGTGTTAAACGTCTGCAGACTGGATCATCTGAGACCACCGACACGTCTCACAGCAGAAACCACATCAATGGACTCTGAAACCTTTCTTGCACGCTTTCTTAAAGGATCATGCCGTCTGTAAACCAGGGAGTTTTTACTCTTCACAACGTCAGCCTGTTCAATCGAGGACTGGAAAAAAAAAAAAGAGGTCTTTGGGCTTTTCAAACTGTGCACCGTTAGAGATTAACAGTGATATTAGAGCTCAATGGTGTGGCTTCGTTACTGACTAACAGTGGTCACTCAAGTTATAAACTCTGTCATCTGCTGTACCGAACAACATCTGGACCCCCAGGTTGTGTGATCACAACTGATCTGTTTTACACAATGACTGTCATACAAATACATCACAACACTAAGTATTCTGACAGGACAGTTTTACTCACCTGGTTTAATGTTCCAGACAACACTGGGCTGTAAAAAATGAGACTGTATCTGGACCATCACCTGACTGTCATAAAGTTCTCATTCCCATCAAAATACTCAGGTACCGTCCTGTTAATACTCATAGATACTGTTCTGTAAATATTCAGGTACCATCCAGTAAATACTCAGGTATCATTCTGTAAATACTCAGGTACCATCCAGTAAATACTCAGGTATCATTCTGTAAATACTTACGTACCGTCCTGAAAATACTCAGGTGTCATTCTGGGAATACTCATGTGTCATGACTGACCAAGTGTTGACAAGGAAAGTCTACCTGAATTGGTCTGCAGAAGTCTAATCAAATTATATATTTCCTTCTAGGTTTTTTGGAGCAAGTACAGAAGATATTTTGTATAGTACTTCGGTGGTAATCAGTGTTCTGCAGTACCACACAGTACTGTAACACCACACAGTAATGTGGTACCATTCATGGTACTCATCACTCATGATACCGTACTCATGGTACTGTATTACTATACTGAATAAAAGTCTACCCAAAGCTGAGAAATCCAAATTGTTCTATCAAATAAACCTTAGATCGAAGACGGTAGGTCAACCAGTCAAAGAACATCATGAATCCTTCTACCACAGTAACATGATGGGTGGAGAACTTGACCTCTGACCCTAACCATGTCCTGAACAAGGAGCACATTGTTACCCTCTGGTCAAAGATACAGGCTTCCACAGGGTTCCACAGTTTAAGATTAAACTGAGAAACACTGTTCACCAGTCAGTCCTGAAACTAAACATGGAGACGGGCCAAGCTTGGAACACCATCATAAACTCATAACGTGTTTGAAAAGGAATTTTGGGTAATAGTTTATGTTGTTGTTTATTATTTTAGTTTGACGTTTTTTGTTTGATTTGATTTTTGTAAACAAAGTTACTGTGATGGAAGACATATTTCAGACATGTTCTGACAATAAAGTAATAAAGTCTGATTTTGGTCAGTTGCTTCACAGGAACAAGTTCCTGGTAAAAATCCTAATTATTTTTGTTTTCAAGTATTCTGTTTGTTTGTCTCAGTTCTCTGACACTCCCCCCCCCAAACCCCCAGCTGTAGGTGTGAGCGAGATGAGAGCAGGGCCGACACTCCTGCAATCTTAAGAGGTGATGAGGCCCGTAAATCTACAGTGAGGGGGTGGTCTCTGAGGCTGCCCCGGTCTTGGCAGGACCCCTGGGCACAAATTGGAAACAGACGTGTTTGGAGCTTTTTCTCTGAGTTACTACTGTTCAATTGTGATTTACAAGAGTGTGTGAGATATGGAAATCTCTCACGCAACTCAAGATACAGGCTGAGTGGAAGCACATTGTGCAACAGGGCCCCCCTCCTGGGAAGGACTAATCTGTAAACTCCTGCTCTCTGGTTCTGTCTGAGAGGTTCACTCAGTGTTTTTGTCCATTCAGACACTCAACCTGCCTGTAGAAACCAGAACTCTCAAACTGACCTTTTATGGAAATAGTATAGCCACCAACTCTTATTGTGTGTTTGTGAACACCATTAGAGCTGAACAGAAAAATACTACACTGGAAAAAGTTTTGCACAGAGTTGTTCATTCAAGCTAAAAACTATTATTGAATACAATGTACAATAATTGACTTGGTTGTGAAAGTCTATTTTTTTGCATTCTGAGGTTTCAATTTTGATTCAGACTGAATCAATAACACTTTTGATGGGAAGAAAGCAAATATTTTGGTTCCTCTCAAAACATGCTGAAAGGAAATGATGTCATATTTTCAATCTGAGTCACGTGAGAAGACGTTGGGGAGAAGTGCTTGGGTAGAAATAGAAGAGAAGAGGATATTATATCTAGACTAAGATTTGGGCATACGGGGCTGAATAGTACGCTGAAAATAATTAATAAACATAGTACAGGTTTGTGTAATTTTTGTGGAGAGTCAGAAACGGTGCAGCATATTCTTCTAGAATGTAGGAAATACAGCCGGGAAAGAGAGTTGTTAATTAGAGAGATGAACAGTAATAAAATCAATTTAGATGTTAAAAATTTGCTGCAAAGATCTTCTGAAAATATAATTTTTAACAGCATTTTTAGGTTTCTCAAGATGTCAGGCATTATGGGGAGAATATAGTGATAGGACATCTAATCTATACTCCAGTCTGGAAGGTGGCGGTAATGCACCTATAAGTTGTTTGCCAACCGCCATTAAACATAAAAGAAGAAGAAGAAGAAGAAGAAGTGCTTGGAGAGCTTCGTCCGTTGCACAATGTGTCTGCAATGTGTCACCTATGTGTCAAACAATGTGTCACCTATGCCATTATACAGTATATAGTGATTAATGAGGTGTGCCATACTGCAGTTGTTCAGTTGCATATTTCGTATATTTTGCCTCAGGTCTCCCAGAAAGATCAAGCCGAGCAGGAGCTGGAGAGGACCATCATGGCAGTCTTCGTCTTCAGAGAGAATTCAAGCCTTCTACAGCAGCCCCAAGACGTTGGGATTGTCATTGATGGTGTGGAAGTCCTCAATGAGTTGCCTTCTCTTGCAGCTGGAGTGGCAATGCTCTTTGGACTTTGCTATGCTCTTAACATGGAGTATCCACAGGGTTTCAGGTTCACCTTTGAGGCCCTTCAGAAGATCCTGATGGAGCTTGGTTCCAACAAGATGACTTCCAAGATTCGCAAACTCAGTGGTGAACTCAAAACTGCACAGTAGTGTATATTTAAGTGTGTGCTTAATGTGTGTGCATGTAGTTGCCACTGGCATCTATTTAAGAGGTAGACCACCTCACAGCACTTTGTTATACATGTTCAGGTGGTCACTTTCATGGAGTGCTTTTGTTGGAATTTTAGTTCTTTCATGATGTTTAGAGATGCAACATTCCTTCAAGTTCAGATGTGTTTGAACAGTACAACAATAGTGAATGCTTTCTGTCCATTTAATTTTGCTTGATAAGCCATATTGTCTTTATGTCATTGCTCTGATCAACAATGACATGTTTATATTTGTTTGTCTGAACATGCAACTTTTTTTGTCCTTTTTTACTTGAGGAATAAATGGCTTATAAGAAAAATGTTGCTGGAGTGTGTTAAGTGTGATGTGAGTGATGCAGATTGTTTGACACCAAGTTTATGACATTTTAAAAAAGAAGACTTTCATGGTGCCAATGAATTAATTTATGCTAGGTATATATATTAGATGGGTTCAATTTAAATATATTAGTTTGGTTCAAAAACTAAAATGTAAATTATTTAACTTGGATAAAGGTGAAGAATTAATATTGGGTCAAGTAGAGTAATATGGTTTGAGTCAATATTAAATAGTCATGTTGTACCAAAACAATTTATTTAGATTCTGTGGAGTCTAATATATTAGATGCAACAAATGGACATCAATTTTTTTAATTTAAGCAGGGCCACAATTTTTACAGTGTACATGTACAGGTACATATTTACACATTAGTTACCCTAAAATACTACCAAACCCCCCCTCCACCACCACCACCGCCAAAATAAACAGGAAATGTCAGTCAATAAAATGTTTATTTTTTGAATTTGATACTTAAAAAGCCAGAAAGATTAAAGTTAATAAAGCTTATTTATACATTTATCTTTATTGACTACATTTTACCTCATTTTACCTATAAAAAAAATCACTGTAATGCCACTTTGATTGATTATATGTGCTGCTGATTATCCATGCTGCTGATTTATTTCATACTGCTGTGTTCATTCGTACTCATCTACTCACACAGACATGTTTGTGCTGCTGCTATCTGGCGTATTGTTTTGTACTATTAAGTGTTTAGCATATTTCCTAGTTTATATTTTGGATCCTTACTACTGTTTCTTTTACAATTTATATTTTTGCTATTGTTAGATGTCACTGGAACCTTGAGTACACAATATCGTTCCACCTCATATACCACATGTGATGCGAATGACAATAAAGAACCTTGAACCTTAGCCTATATAAACAAAAGGCTAAGTTAGCAGCCAAAGGCTTTAGCTACCATAGGCTGGTAGCATATTTTCCTTAATACTTTAACAAATATGGCAGAAAACATCTTCATATCAGCAAACCAGAACAATATTTATTTTGAGAAGAAAAGCATTTTACTCCCAACCCTTTAATAAATATACTGAATAAAAATATAAACTCAACACTTTTATTTTTGCTCCCATTCTTCATGAGCTGAACTCAAAGATTTAATACTTGCTCTACATACTCAAAAGGTCTTTTCCTCTCAAATATTGTTCACAGATTTGTGTAAACCTGCCGTACCTCTGATGATCTCATTCCTAATCTTATCCATCCTTGTCATTCTTAAGGAGAACCTCAACATCTTCATTTCTGCCACTTCCAGTTCGGTCTCCAGTCTTTTTGTCCATGTCTCTGTCTCCAGACCATACAACATAGCTGGTCTCACCACTGCCTTGTAAACTTTTCCTTTGACCTTTGCTGACACCCTTTTGTCACAAATCACTCCTGAAACTTTTATCCATCCACTCCATCCTGTTTGGACTCTCTTTTTCACCTCTTTACAGCATTCCCCATTTTCCTGGACAGTGGACCCCAAGTACTTGTAGTCTTGCACCTTTGTGACCTCTGCTCCTTGTAGCCTCACTGTTCCACCGGCCTTCCTCTCATTCACACACGTACTCTGTCTTAATATGGCTGACTTTCATTCTTCTTCATTCAAGTGCATACATCCACCTCTCCCAAGTTCACAATGTCATCTGCAAACATCATAGTCCATGGGGATTCCTGCCTGACCTAATTTGTTAGTCAGTCCATTACCAGAGCAAACAAGAAGGGGCTCAGAGCCGATCCTTGATGCAATCCCACCTCCACCTTGAAGCTACTGTATCTGTCACTCCTACAGCACATCTCACCACTGTCCTGCTGTCCTCATACATGCCCTGTACCAATCTAACATACTTCTCTGCCACTCCAGATTACCTCATGCAATACCACACCTCCTCCCTTGGCACCCTGTCATATGCTTTGTCTAAATCCACAAAGACACACTGAAGTTCTTTCGGACCCTCTCTGTACTTCTCCATCAGCATTCTCAAAGCAAAGATGGCATCTGTGGTGCTCTTGCTTGGCATGAAACCATACTGCTGCTCACAAATAGTCACCTCTTGTCTAAGTCTTCCTTCCACAACTCTCTCCCAGATCTTCATTGTGTGACTCATCAACTTAATTCCTCTGTAGTTGCTACATCTCTGTACATCATCCAACATTTTTCAGTCAGACCATCTGGATGGTTTCTTTTTTTGTGCTGAAACGTTTCGCCTTCGATCCGGAAGGCTTCATCAGTCAAGGAAACACACAACACAAAACTGATTCTTACCCCAACAGCTTACTCCAAAGTGGAACAAACCAGTTATGTTGGCGCTAAGATGGTCTCTTTGTCACGCCCCCTCCTCCATTGCCGTCCAGATGACCTTACTGAAAAATGTTGGATTGTATACCTGGATTATTGAGCATGGACTTTGTTGTTCTGTACATCATCCTTGTTCTTAAAATGGGCACTAGCACACTTCTTCTCCATTCCTCAGGCATTTTTCTTACCCTCAAATATGCCATTTAATATTTTGGTCAAAAACCTCACTACCATCGCTCCATGACATTTTCAAACCTCCACTGGTATTGTCATCAGGTCCTACTGCCTTTCCCTTCTTCATTTTTTTCAGAGCTTTCCGGACTTCACCCTCACTAATCTTTCCCACTTCCTGGTCCGCAGTTTCTATGATCTCTACTCATTCTCTCTTTCATTCTCTCCATTCATTAGCTCCCCAAAGTACTTCTTCCATCTTCCCATCCCACTCTCCTCACTTGTTAGAACATTACCATTCCAGTCTTTAAAGCCTAACCTGCTGCACATCCTTTCCAGCCTGATCCCTCTGTCTTGCTAATCGGTACAAGTCCTTCTCACACTCTTTAGTGTCCAGCCTCCCATACAGCTCATCATACGCCTTCTGCTTTGCCTTAGCTACCTCCCTCTTTGCTCTACGTCCCATCTCCTTATATTTCTGTCTCCTCTCTTCAGTTCTCACACTGTCATATTTCTTCTTGGCTAACCTCTATCTTTGAATAGCTTCCTGCACTTCACAATTCCACCACCAGGTTTACTTATCATTACTCTCTGTCCAGATGACACACCAAGTACCTCACTACCTGTCTCTCTAATAACTGTTGCTGTAGTAGACCAGTCATTTGGAAGCTCTTTCTTACCACCCAGAACCTTTAACAGCTCTTCTCTGAATTTCTCACAACATTTTTCCTTCTTCAGCTTCCACCATTTGGTCTTCTTCTCTGATTTTACTCTTTTTCTCTTCTTCACAACAACAGTCATTCTACACACAACCATCCGATGCTATCGGGCCATGCTCTCCCCTTCAACAACCTTACAGTCTCCAATCTCCGTCAGGTTTTCTCTTCTATACAGAATGTAGTCGACCTGCGTACTCCTTCCTCCACTCTTATAGGTCATTCTATAGCTATGTTTACATGTGCAAAATTCTTTGACCGGATTGAAATGTTTTCAGATTAAATAATTCAAATGTACTGTTTACATGGGCGGGCAGCACGGTGGCGCAACTGGTAGAGCTGCTGCTTCTCAGCGAGCAGGTCCTTGGTTCAAACCCCGGTCCAGGGGCCTTCTGGGTGGAGTTTGCATGTTCTCTCCGTGCATGCGTGGGTTTACTCCGGGTGCTCCGGTTTCCTCCCACAGACAAAAAACATGCATGTTAGGCTGATTGGTAACTCTAAATTGTCCCTAGGTGTGAGTGAGAGAGTGAATGGTTGTTTGCCTCGTTTGTCTCTATGTGGCCCTGTGATGGACTTGCGACCCGTCCAGGGTGTACCCCGCCCCTCGCACAGTGATTGCTGGACATGGGCACCAGCGACCCCCATGACCCAAAATGGAATAAGCGGGTAAAGATAATGGATGGATGGATGTTTACATGGGCACAATCTGTTCAAGCAGCTGGCTTTGTTCTGAACAGAAGTACTGACATGCGCAGAATGGTAAACTCTTCTTAAAAAAAACACAGAAGAAGTTCTACTTCCGGGTTACTTCCGAGATGAACGTAAACAAACTTGAGCACCCAAAATGGACTCGAAACAGGTTTTAATGATGGTGGAGACGTTATTGCACTCCTTGACTGAGCTACAGGTAATACAGATCATTTTGAGCTCTTTCAAAGTTTCTAGTAGAAATGTTGTATCGCTCACCGACCAGTTTTGCTTCCCCGACATGCTAACATTATTAGCATTAGCCAGGCAGAAATGGCAAAGTCGCACATGCGCAGTCAGATCAGTTTTTCACCATCAGAAAAATAAGGAACAGATCAAGCACTTACATGCACACCATTTGGGTTATGAATCGGCGTTAACCATCCGTTTCGTTCTGATCACAAATTATTTCAGATCACGCTGAATAAACAAAAAACAACCCGAACAGAGTGTTTACATGACGCGTTTTTATTCCGAACGGCCGTTTGATCCGACTATTTATGTCCATGTAAACATAGCTTATGTTCCTCCCTCTTTTGGAAATAGGTGTTGACAACAGCCATTTCCAATCTCTTGGCAAAATCCAACACCATCTGTCCTTCATGGTTTCTTTCCTTGACACCAAATCTACACATCACTTCCACATCCCCTCGGTTTCCTTCACCATGTCAATTCGGGTCTGCTCCGATCACCACTCTCTCCTCCCTGGGAACTCTCTATCACTTCATCCAGATCTTTCCAAAATTTATCTTTCTCCTCCACATCACATCCAACCTGTGGAGCGTAACTACTGACAATGTTTGGCATCAGATCTTCTACTTCTACCTTCAGGCACATCACCCTAGCTGACACTCTTTTTACCTCTACTACAGTCTTTGCCAACTCTTCCTTCAGGACCACCCCTAATCCATTCTCTTTCTATCCACACCATGGTAAAACAGTTTGAACCCTGCTCCAATGCTGCAAGCCTTGATGCCCTTCCACTTGGTCTCTTGGACACATAAAACATCTACTTTCCTTCTCTGCATCACGTCAGCCAGCTCTCTACCTTTGCCTGTTGTTGTCCCCACATTTAGAGTTGCAACCCGTAGTCCAACATTCTTGACTTTCCTCTTCTCCCTGTCTCCTGACACGTTTCCCTCCTCGTGGTCTTTTTCAATTTTCTAAGTCTGCTTGTTTCATTGCCCTAGAGAAACTCTCCTGGTCATTCATGTTTTCCGCATGGCATCCCCTCTGATATCTCAGATCAAGGCCCAAAATTGATCTTGTAAGTCTGGAAGTTCTTCTCAAGTGTCCTTGGGGCCATGGTCAGCCTTATTTCTGGATACCATCCTCAGGTCAACAGTCAGTAAGAAAAACATAACCAGGAGTTGGAAGCCACATTAAGGTGCGTAATTACAAACAAACCTTCCTCTTGGAGTAAACACTTGGTTTGGATTGAATATACCCACAACACACTTATATCCTCAGCAACTGGACTTTCACCTTTTGAAGCTTCTCTCAGCTATTCACTACACCTGTTTCGGAGTCAGGAGTCTGAGATTGACCTCACCTCTGTTCAACACCATCTCCGCCACTGCCGTTGGATATGGCATCAAGCAAGGTAGCCCTCCTTCAGATAGCTGAGTAGAATAAGAGGTTCGCTGATCTGCATCATACCCCAACACCCACTCGGTCAAAAGGTATGGTTTTCCAAAAGGGGCATCAATATAAAATACATTCCCAAAAAGTTAATCCCCAGACACCTTGGACATTTTCCCGTAGAGAAAATCCTCAATGCTTCCACTGTCAGATTCAAGCTGCCCTCTCACACGAAGATAAACCCTGCATTCCACATTTTTCAAATATAGCCAGTCTCAGAAAGCTTTCTGTGACCTCCTACCAACCTCCCTCCACCTACCCGAATCATTGACAAGCATCCGACTTTCATAGTCTGTCGAATTCTGGATGTGTGCCATAGATGTTGTGACTTCCAGTACCTTGTCGATTGGGAAGGGCAAGGTCCAGAAGAAAGGTCCTGGATCGCATGGTCATTTATCTTAGACCCCAGCCTCATTTCCTCATCCTACAAGGCTCACCCTGAGAAATGGTTGAGATCGCTGAGAGGCAATTCTTGAGTGGGGGGTACTATGGAGATTCTGGGTTTTTCCCACCAACTCCTCTTGCAACTCCTAAGTGGCAGGGTGGAACCAATTACCCTCATCTGTCTCCTATCTGACGGCACATGGCTCAGTTTGTAGAGCTGTTGCTTCTCAGTGAGAAGGTTGCTGGTTCAAATCTCAGCATGGGACCTTTCTGGGTGGAATTTGCATGTTCTCTCTGTGCATGCGTGGGTTTTCTCCAGGTACTCCGGTTTCCTCCCACAGACTAAAACCATGCATTTTAGGCTGACTGGTAACTCTATATTGTTCCTGGGTGTGAGTGAGAGAGTGACTGGCTCTTTGTCTCATTTATCTCTATGTGGCTCTGTGATGGACTTGCGACCTGTCTAGGATGTACCCTGCTTCTTGTACAGTGATAGCTGAATATGGGCACCAGTGTCCCCCCACGACCAAAAAAGGAAGTGGGTAAAAGATAATAGATGGATGTCTCCTGTCTGCTGATAAGGATTCTCAAGTACTTAAAGATGCTTGGTCCAACCAGACTTAGCTGAAACAAACAAACTAGGGCCAGACAAAGTGCAATGGCAATTTGTCTGACCATAGTGTGATTTAGTTTGAACTCTAGAAGTATGAACCTTGTGCTCCTTGTAGCTCTGGTTCCTCCTTGTTTTCTTGGACTCATCTCCTGATAACTCCCTGTCCTGGTTCTTCATGTCTCCCTGGGTCATTCTGCTTGGAACAGCCATTTACAATCCACAAAAAATAGAAAGTCTGAACCCCTTGCCTATAAGCCTTAAGTTCCATCCTGCCATTGTCCACCTATCTGTTCACCCTGAACTGCTCTGCAATCCTGGAATCTCTGGGTGCCTCCTTTCCTGCGAAATAGAAGTAAAGGCAAGTAAGCCATACAATCTACTAACTCCAGGAATCTCCCCTGAATATAACTTACCAACTCTCCTCTACTGCATCTCCCACTCGTGTCCCTACTTGTCCACTTACCAATATTTTTTTTTTCCATTTTACATACTGCCTTGGTCTTCAGTTTGCACTCTGGGTATCATCTAATATTACTAAACATAATATTTCTATAAACAAAGCTCTCAATAACCTAGCTCCATCTTATTTTACTGATCTTACTGTTTCATACTTCCCTAACAGAGAACTTCACTCTCAGACAGCAGGTTTACTTGTGGTTCCTAGAGTTTCCCAAAGTAGAATGCGAGGCAGAGCTTTCAGTTATTAGGTTTCTCTCTTGTGGAACCAACTTCCAGTTTCGGTTCATGAGGCTGACATACTGTCTACTTTTAAGATTAGACTTAAGTCTTTCATTTTTGATAAATCCTATAGTTAGGGCCGGCTTGGGTTTCCTAAGCTATCCCTTAGTTATGATGCTATAGACTTAGACTACTGGAGGACAAACTGACCACATAGTCTCATTCTGCAGTGGTCTTTACTTGTTCTACTCTACTTGTTTGTATTTGTAATTATTTATATCCTTAACATGTGGAGTTTTTTTTTTTTGGCTTTTCTCCAATAGAAAGTACACCTGTACCTGCCATTCTGTTTGTTTGTACTTACTGTCCTTTCAAATCCCAGCCAGTCAAAGCAGACGGCCACTCATTCTGAGCTTGGTCTGCTGGAGGTTATTTCCAGTTGAAAGGGAGTTTTTCCTTTCCACTGTTGCCAGTGTGCTTGCTCAGGATGGGAGACTGTGACAAATTGAAGATTCAACTAAATATGCTGGCTTCCTTAGATAGATAGACCGGCTACAGATCCAAGCACAATTCCAAAAGGATTGCCCTTGGAAGCCTAAAACGGCTGTTGAGCTATCATTGGGGTCCAGAAAAGCATGTCTTTAAATACACGCTCTCTGCATATTGCACCATTTGTTATATCCTCTAATAAGGCTAAAGCCATTGTTTTTAAAGGTATTTTCTGCACCACTTTGTGCATAATTTTATACAGATTTATCTAATTTCATACATGTGCATGTATTAATTGTTCATGTGTGTCTGGTTTGTACAATAATAGTTTTCCCATCATTAACAGTTTCCCAGTATCACCTCTAAGTGTCGCCAATGGATCAAACACCACAGAAACATGCGTATGCCAGCCATGAAGTTGGCGTGGGGCTGTGCACATTTCCACACTCATTGCATTCTCGATACATCTGAAGTTTTGTGTGAAAAAGGGTATATCCCACGTTTTTGTGCATGCACACCCTTTGTACATGAGAACCCAGGACAGTAAGAACTACACCTGAACCACAGAAATTACACCTGGACCATAGAAACTACACCTGCACCATAGGAACTACACCTGGATTATAGGAACTACACCTGGACCTTCTGTGTTTGTGTCTCTTTCCTGTCCTGTCTAACTACAACCAGTCAAATAAGATGGCTGCCTATCCTGAGCCTGGTTCTGCTGGAAGTTTTTCCTATATAAAGGGAGATGTTTGTTTATTTATTCATTTATTCAATTAAAAGAAGAAAAACTTCCACCCTGTCTCCAGACTCCCATTCACCTCTAAACTACTGGAAAAAATAGTTGAGTCTCAGTTGAAGTGCTTCTTGGAGGATCACACTATCCTAGATTTATTCCAATCTGGCTTCAAATCTCTCCACAGCATTGAAACTGCTCTACTGAGGGTTTTTAATGACATTTTCCTAGCCACTGATGCAGGTGATTCTGTGCTGCTTTTCCTATTGGACCTTACATCTGCTTTCAACACCATCGACCATGGGATCCTCCTTTCTAGGCTAGAGCAGTGGGTGGACATCACAGAGTCAGCCCTCAATTGGTTTAGGTCCTACCTCTCTGATATAACCTTTTGTGTCAGTATCAAAGATTTCAGTTCAGCATTGGCAGCAGTTCAGTGGGGGGTACAGCAGGGGTCTATACTCGGTCCCCTTCTCTTTTCTTTATACCTGCTGCCACTAGGTGCTATTTTACGCAATCACAACATACCATTTCATTTCAACGCCAATGACTGTCAAATTTAATTCCCCCTGAGGCACACACTCTATTCAATCTCTTCTTGACCACCTGGCTGACATCCGGGACTGGATGGCTTTAAACTTCTTAAGTATCAACGAGAAGAAGTCTGAAGTCATCTTGTTCCATCAAAATGGCACGTCCATGGACCACTGCATTGACCTTTCCTCTCTAGCTTTGTTAGACAAACAAAGAGTCACCAATTTGGGAGTGATAATGGACCCTTCCTTAAAACTTGTGTCATGTAAACATGATTGTTAAATCCTGTTTTTTCCAGCTGAGGTGGCTGTCTAAGCTGAAGCCCATAGTGTCAAAAAAGAATCTTGAGACAGTGATCCATGTGTTCATAACATCCAGGCTCGATTACTGCAATGCGCTTCTGTTTGGAATCAATCAATCCTCCATTGCACATCTACAATTGGTCCAAAATGCTACAGTCCAATTTTTAACTAGTACAGGCCATAGAGAGCACATTACTCCAGTTTTGGTCTCCCTGCATTGGCTACCCATTCCCCTTCAGATCCAGTACAAAATACTCATGTATGTTTTTAAATCACTGAACAGTTCTGCCCCATCCTATCTCACTGATCTTCTACAGCCATATATTCCACCACACTCTCTGAGGTCAGCAGACCAGATGCTCTTTTCAGTTCCAGAAACCCGTCACAAGCTCAGAGGTGACATGGCTTTCTCTGTTGCAGGTCCAAGACTGTGGAATGAGTTGCCACTGCGTGTCAGGCAGGCTCCCACATTCACAGTCTTTAAGTCTCGCCTGAAAACCCACTTTTATTCCCTTGCCTTTGACACGGTGTGATTTGTTTTGATCCTGTCTGTAGTCTACAGTGTTGGCCATTTAGTTATTATCCACTGCTATTTGTATCTATATTTTTATTTTATGTTTTCCTTTCCGCTGTGCTTGTTTCTATTGTACAGCACTTTGGTAGGCCTTGTTGATGTTTTAAGTGTTCTATAAATAAATAGGTATGCTATGGTATGGTATGGTAAAAGAAACAAAACAAATCCATAAAAAAAAAAAACATTGAATGAAAAGGGTGCAGAAAGAAGAAAATTCTTATATCTGCCCCTTATAAAAAAACAACAACAATAACTACAAACAACAATTTAGGATTGAACAATCTTCAAAGTGAAAATAAAAAACATTACATATCCTCCACATGGCACTATATTTTCCCAACAATTTTAACTTAATCATCTTTATAAACATATAAATAGTTTAGAAATGTTTATGGTGATATCAAGACAATTCCACAATTCTATTCCCTGAATTACAATGCAGCGCTCCTTTAGACTAGTTCTAAATGGAGGTTTTACTAACATTTCCATTTCCTTAAGATTATAATGACTCTCCTTTTTTTAAACAAATTTTAATTGAATATTTGTGGGTCATAATTTTTATGAGCTTTATACATGACTTGTAAAATACTATATTCAACCAAATCATAACATTTTAATAATTTCAGCTGATGAAATAATATATTTGTTTGTTGCCTTTGTGCTACTCAGGATGGAAGGTCAAAGAAGAGATTTGATTCAATCTGTTGCTTCTTTAGACAAATAACTTTAATTAACCGGTGTTTAATAAGGTTCTGTTTGAGAAGGTTCTGTTCTGGGTGTGAGTTTTCTGGGTTATAATTGTTTTTGGATCTGAATGGCCCTGAGATAACTGGTGTTGGTTATGTATAAAGAACCTGGATTGGGTTAGGACTTTACCCATAATGCATTGTGCCAACCATAAACTGAATGAAACGTGGAGTTCTCATGGAGGAAGGTCTCCCACCTTACAGTTAATCCATAAAACTTGATATTTTCTGATTAAAAAAAACCATGTGCGAAGTCCCGACTCATCCAACCTCACAAGAAGACCCCCTGAACTTTGACCCCTCCGTGATGCAGTTCCATGCCAGCCTCATTAAGGGGTCCATTTAACGCAGTGAAACCTCGTGTCCAGGTGTGTTTCTGAGGTAATCTTCTCGCCGAGTTTGGACCGCAGCAAGTCGTTATCGCTACTCCCCTCATGGAGTTTTTACGATGAAAGCAGAACGTAAAGTTCTGCAGCGAGATGAGCCGGTGGGTTTTATTAGCACTCTCTTCTTGAATGTGTATTTAAAAAGCTTGCTGTGTTTGTGTTTTATCTTCTTTTCATTAAAATAATAAAAAGGAGCTGCCCTCCAGGGCATGAGAGCAGAAACAGTCCGTCTCTGGATGTACAAAGGAGAAAACAGACGCAGAAACTCATCTGGAAACATTTTGAGTCAGCTTTGGATCTGAAATTAGTCGTGACAGGAATCTCCCTGAGAACAAACCCTTATCTGGAGGATTCATTTCAGATAATTATTTTAATGCAGCTTTCTTTAAATAAGTCCTGGCTGTTTTCGATCATAATCACCGTTTATTTACAGACTCTATACAGACTGAACTCACAACCAGGAGATAAATTCTGTCTATGGTAAAAAAAAAAGTCAGAAAATATCCAAAGGATTCAAAAAAGCCCCAGTGGGTTCTACACATTTAGGACACAAGGAACTTCTAAAGCAACATGTTTAGCGCTAAGGTCAAATGTCTCTCACCTGTGATTCTTTCTGCAGAGCCGAACCTCCCAGATTGGGACCTGTCAGATAAAAAATTTACCCATACATATCCTGATGCATGCTCAGTAATCCAGGTAGAAAAATCTAAAAAAGTTAACTCTGGTCCTCTGGACATTCAAAAAACAAAACAAAGCAAAACAAACAAAAGAAAAAAATGTAGAAACGGTGAAAGACAAAACGTTTCTATATTTTTTCTTTTGTTTGTTTTGCTTTTGTTTTTTGAATGTCCAGAGGACCAGAGTTAACTTTTTTAGATTTACCCATACGGTTTTTACAGGAAAACTCTAAATGTTCTGTTCATAAGCCTTTTTGTTAAACACTATCTACAAGGAACGCATGAAGAATTTAATTACAAACTGCAAATGAAGCTGAAGGTCTTCAGGAGCAGGTCCAGGGTCCAGAGGAACAGGTTCTGCTCTGGGAGCAGGTCCAGTGCTGAGGACTGTGATCCCTACCAGCTGATCTTGCATCAGATGGGATCAGTGGATTTCCTGCAGAATCTGAAGAACATCAGTTCAGGTTCTCTTACAAGGATTTTGTTCTGGTACTAATTCACTAAAGTTGCCCTACATGAATATTTTACAATTCCTCTTAAAATTTCTAATGATGCAATTGTTGTTGTTTAGGAACACTGTTCAGGAGTTATAACTGAGGTGTTCTCTGCCAGAGTAATGACTGATTCTCTCCTGCTGCCATTAAAGGTGGGCGACCATGTAGTTGTCTGTGATATGTTAGTAAAATATCTCATGTCGTAGTGGACCAGGGGCAGAGTTAAACCTGGACAGGTGTCCATTCCATTACTGGGACGTAGAGACAAACAGACAAACGACTCACCTAAAGACTGGCCCACAGGCGCACGGGGACATGTAAACTAAGCTTTGGTGTGGTAGTTGCTGAGAGTCATCCCAGCAGTGTGAACTGACACTGAGTGATCTGCATGGCGTCCTTCAGGTTTCGGAGAGCTTGAAGAACTGGACTCAGCTGAGACCAGGACCAGTCGGTTCCTGAAGACATCTCCAATCCAAAAACACAATTCTACACTCAAACACACAGATCTGATCTCCATGAAGAATAAAACTATACATCTACAGGGCTTCTGCAAAGCATGAGAGTTTCAAGCATTAATCCAGTCCGGGCATGAGTGTGGTGTGTACGTTGGAGAGCCTGTGTTTGTTATTTATAGATGGAGCTGCCGCTGTTAAGACCGACGTGCAGAGATCCCAGTTATGGTGAAGTTAGAAAGTACAGTCTGAAGCTAAGACAAGAGGAACCTTAGAGGTGAGACACACTGCTGTGGGACAGCAGGACAGAGACACAGAAACACGGAGACTCTGAGGCATGGAGACAGAGACACTGAGGCAATGAGACATGGAGAAACTGAGACACGGAAATACTGAAACACTGAGGCACTGAGACATTGAGACACAGACATGGAGAAACGTATACACTGAGGCACAGAGACATTGAGACAGAGAGAAACTGAGACACAGAGACATTGAGACAGACACGGAGAAACAGAGACACTGAGGCATTGAGACGCAGAGTCACGGAGAAACTGAGACACAGAGACACTGAGACACAGACATGGAGAAACAGATACACTGAGGCACAGAGACATTGAGACACAGAGACAAAGAGAAACTGAGACACAGAGACATTGAGACACAGACACGGAGAAACAGAGACACTGAAGCATTGAGACACAGAGACACGGAAACAATGACACACAGAGACACGGAAACACTGAGACACAGACAGGACAAAACACCCATACACAAACAGAGTGGTGTAGTGTATGCGGTCCAGTGCAGCGAGGACTGTCCAGACCTCTACATTGGAGAAACTAAACAGCCTCTTCACAGACGCATGGCTTAACACAGGAGAGCCAGCTCCTTTGGACAAAATTCCGCAGTTCACCTCCACCTCACAGATAAAGGACACCCTTTTGAGGACCAAAATGTGCACATTTTGGACCGAGAACACAGATGGTTTGAGAGGGGGGTGAAGGAAGCAATTTATGTAAAAAGAGAAAAGCCGTCTCTTAACAGAGGAGGAGGCCTCAGATTTCCACTTTCAAAAACATATAATGCAACTTTAAAACAGATTCCCAGACGGTTTTCACACCTGATGGGAACAGAGGGGCCTCGTCAGTGAATTTGAGGAACAAAGACCTACTGTTTAGGTGTTTAGGTGTGAACTGCCAATCTACATATGTGTGTGTGTCTTATGTGTGTGTGTGTCTTATCTCACTCAGCCTTATAACCTGAATCTCTCACTCTCTGCTCTTTGAATTGAGAAAGCTCCTTGGATGAGGAGCGAAACGTCTTCTGTTACAAATAAAGTCCAGTTGTTTTTGTATTGAACGCTTTTTGAACTGAGACACAGAGACACTCAGCATCTCTCCTCTCTCCAGGAATGCTTTTAAAGCACAGACGGCTCGGCAGTAATAGTAGAAACTGCAGAATAACCTGGATTCCTGTGCTGAGAACAGACCCTGAAGAGTCCTGTCCAGCTCAGGAGGACCAGCAGCTGCCAAATTAATGTTCCTATGATGTATTTTATTGTGAAGGAACATGCAGAATATCTGAATAAAAACAAGAATGTAATGTCACTCTGAACACAGTTTTGTATGTTTTCACATCAGTCTAAAAGTTGCTGCTGCAGATACTCAGCAGAAACCAGAGCTGCCAGTTCATCTGGATTCTGGACGTTAGCATGTTAGTTGCAGTCATCAGAACCTCAGAGTCTCTGCTGGCTTCAGACGTTCAGACAAACGTCCAACAATCGAAATCATTAAAAAGAGCTGTAGGATTTCTGGACGTTGAGTCACTGCTGGATATGGGTGCCAGTGAGCTCCGTGATCCGAAAAGGAAGAAGCGGGTAAAGATAATGGATGGATGGCTGGGCCTCAGTTTGAACAAAAATACGGAGGATAGAGGGACAGAAAAAGGAACTATTGAGGGAAAGATGGAATCGAAGGATCACAGGTTCTGGTTCCTGCCTCATAGCCACCAAACTTCCTGTGCTACTGCAAACTGCTGACGCAGCCAAGCTTTCGCTGTGATCTCCCTCCCAGATGTCTAAACTGAACAAGGTTCTGCTTTAAGACTGAACCCCTTCAAGACTGCAGTGTGAACGCTGAGCTCTTACATTTTGCTAAAGAATAAATTGTTAATTTTGTTGTTAAAATGAAAACAAATGTGGTAGAAGCTAAATGTAGAAAAATGATAATGCTAAAATTAGCTCAATCGTAGCTAAAGGCTAACATGGTCAAAATCATAGTTAAAAGTTAAAATGAACCAAACTGTATTTATAAGCTAAAGCTATAAATACAGATGTACAGCTATAAGCACAAGAATACAGAAACAGGCAGAAACTAATTTAAAAGTGAACAATGTTTAAAGAAATGGAATGGTCAGCGACCCCCACTGACCCCTCATCTGCTCATGCCACTGCTCCTCATGCCATGTTTCTGCCCATCCTGCCATTGTTTCTGTTTCCCTGCTGTGTTTTGCCTATCACCATCCTTCAGCTCAAGCCTGCTCCCTTCACTCCATGCCACACCTCCCTTGTTTTCTCTACAGTAATCAGCATTCATCACATGCACCTGTTCACCCTGCTCCATTCATTCAGCACCACGCCTCCTCTGCAATCAGCATTCATGCCAGCCACCTGTTTTCTGCCCATTATAAGCTCCATGTCCACAACCCACCAGGGCTGAATTATTATACCCCACATGGTCCCTGATATCAAGCCATCCATAGTTTCATGCCACAGCCTTGCTTGCCTTGTCTCGACCTCACACCTGTACCATGGTTTCCTCGCCTTGCCTATCCCTCTTTGGATTTTTGACTACACATCAGACCACGGTAAACGACTGCTTTCCCTCCACAACTACATATACGGATTATGACTTGGCTCTGGTTTCTGCTCTCTGTTTCCACGTGTATGACCCCTGCTTCGTTATCTGGACCCTGCTCTTGGACTTGCCTCCCCACGAACTGCAGCTGCTCTGCCAGTGATGTCTCTGCTGACAGGTGACTCTCTCCCTACAGCCTGTGAGGATTTGTTAACACTGCTGATCCCAACTCCTCCATCCAGCAGCCAAATAAATATAAACTGTTCTTGTTTTTACACTCCTGTGTATGGCTTATATTGAATCCGAAACCCGTTCTTGACAAGAAACAAGATATCTTGTTTTTCTATGGGGAAATATTTCTTAATGCTGTTAAATAATGAAATGACCCTTAGGAGAGAGACAAAGACCCTGATGACCCTCAGGAAGGAAACAAAGGCCCAGATGACCTTCAGGAGGAAGACAAAGACCTTGATGACCCTCAGGAGGGGAAAAAAGACCCTGATGACCCTTAGGAGGGAAGGGTAGGAGCTTATCTGCAGTTGACTCTAGGTAACATAACTGAGTTCCTCATGAAGTTATAAAAAGCTTGAACTCCACTGACTCCAGACTTTTAAATTGTGAAAAACTTATTGGATGGGAAGAGAAATGTTTTTAGAACAAAACAGAGCAGAAGTCCAGTCGTTTTGTTTTTTATAAACTTTTAGGTTGTCCTTTTTTCAGCTACATAGTTTCCAAAAGGAAAAAGACAGGAAATGGCCTCAGGATCTTCACCAAACTTCCATAGTTTGCCAAGCATCTTTGTATCTGTACAAGTGTGTTTTTCATTGTACGCCATGGAGACACAAATCATCAGACTTACAGTGCCAGCTCCTGACTTAACACTACTTTGTAACTTGGAATAAAATGCTAGTAAAAAGCTAAAGTCATCTTTCAGAGAAAGAAGATACAAGTTTTGCTTCCTGCATATCATCTATGGATCCCACCCGAGACTTTAGGAGGTCTCTTCGAAGCACAGATACCAGCTAAACCTTCAAACCTGAAACATTAAGATGGATAAAGTTGCCACTCTGGTTCGGTGAAACGATAACCAACCATCAATGTGAGAGGCTCCTCTCATCCCTCCGAGGCCTGTCATGTCTGTGAACAATCAGAACCAATCAGGCAGCCATGGTGAGGCCAACAAGAGCTATTTTAATCAGTCTGCTGCATTAGCACTAATGGCTCTGGGTTTCTACTAGAGAGAAGGGCACATCTTAAAACCCTGCATCAGACATGAAGGGACCCAGCTGTACTTGTCAACAAGATAATTAAACACAGAATAATAAGGTAAATAAAGTCTGCAGGAACAAAATGCATTGTCTGAAGCAGTTTTAAGGTCTCACCTGTAAAGAAGAGGTGGGAGTTTGGATTTTACCTACATGAATATGAAATTCTTTGGCCAGTATCTCACCAGGCAGACGAAAGACAAGGGAGTTTCCAAAATGTCTTGAAACGTTTGAAGGGGCTAAGTTGCAGGATGTTGCTCTCATGCCACAGGAGTTTTGAACATGCCTAAAAAATTTGCACAACATATTTTTTCTCACAATAGCCACGGTATTGTTACAAACAGCTGCAAACCACCTTTCTTTTTTGTTTTTATGATTTCAGAACACTTGAACTGTACGTAGGTATGAACACTCCAGGCAATTTTTAGCCCACATTTTGCAAACGTATATGCAAATGTGTTATTTGGTGTGATATAAAAAACAAACAAACAAACAAACAAACAAAAAAAAACTTTGTGCATCTAACTAGTCCAGAGTCACAGCCAAGTGAGATCCTACCTTTACACATATGGATCAGCAACAGCAAGACCGGTTCAGATCAGGATATTAAGGTTGTTTTCACACTCATTCATTCAACCAAAATTTGGACAGGTAAATCCCATCGAGCCTCGAGGACTCATTTACAAGAGAGACCTGATTTCAACAAAGAATGATGACAACAATGGACAACAGCGACAACAATAAACAATTATAAAAAGTCATACAAATTTTTTAATTTTTTTCCCCACACCTGATAGTCCGGTAGACTCAGTTCGGTTGGGGACAAATATTCATAACATTTTGTTTACATTTGAGCTGGTGCGTTTGCATTCACACTGCACTGTGCAGTCGAGCCAACCTGTTCCCCCATTCGCCTGTGGTGGCGCTGCAGCAAGAACTACTGAAAGAAACGACACAAAAACCTTTGAAGACACTTCTTCTTCTGGAAATAAAAACAAATTTTAGCAGTTTTAGGAGTTATATTTTGTCATTTTTCAAAAATGGACTCAGCATGAGCGGAAGATGAGGCAGAAGACCATGGAGAATGTTGTTTTTCACATAAGGTAAGCTGACGACTCAACATGAGGTAAGAGAAATGCGTGTTTGTTTGCCTTGTGTTGTAGTCCACTTCTTGCTTGTGGAGCGGGGCCCGGTCTGCTTGCATTCACACTGTACTCGAACCACGCTGGAGTTTTCTTCTACTGGACCGAGACCTAGGTTTTAGACCGGGCCAGAGTTCGCCTTTTTGTTCCGTGACAGAGTTCGATGGCGCGTTCACACCTCCCCCAAATAAACCGGACTTCCTAGGCAAACAGGCTAGAGTCCGGGACAACAGGGCTAGTGTGAATGCACCCTAAGTCTCTCTTGTAAGAGTCCCCGAGGCTCAATGGAATTAACCTGTCTAAATAAGGGTTGCATGACAGTGGTCCAACAAAGGTTTGCTCAGCATGGCCACTGACAATGATGACAGTTCATTCTTTTTCATTTGAATTTAGAAACATAAACTACTACATATAAACTAGAAACCTGTTCCATGTACGTAAAGCCCACTCCAGGCCATCAGCCTCAGAGTTTAAGACATCGTCAATATATTTCAGGAAGTTGTCAGTACCACATCACCTACCTTATTATGTCATAAAACTGGGAATGAAAGAAAACTAAATGCAACTGGTCTCTTCTTCCAACTCTTCTGGGAGGACTCCAAAATGTTTCCAGACCAGCAGAGAGACATAGTCTCTCCAGCATGTCCTAGATCTTCCCCGAGGTCTCCTCCCAGTTGGACATGTCCAGAACACCTCTCTATGAAGGGGTCTAGGGTCCATCCTTACCAGATGTCTGAACCACCTCATCTGGCTCCTCTGGATGTGGAGGAGCAGTGGTTCTACTCAAGAGTCTCTCCTCAATATCTGAACTTTCTCACCCTCTCTCTCTCTCTGTGGAGAGAACTCTTTTAGATTTCCTGGATCTAGAATCTGGATCTTAAAACCAGAAGTAGACATTTAAGAAAAACTTTCATTTTTAGGTCAAACTTAGTCCAACAATACCCGAAACATCTGTTCAAAAATATTAAACCAGCGACTAGGGAGTATAAGCCAGTGTATCCCTAGTTCTGGTCCCAAGCCCAGGTAAATGGCAAGGGTTGTGTCAGGAAAGGCATCTGATGTAACCACTTTTGCCAAAACTAATATGCAAGTTCATCTAAGCGACACGATACAGGATCAGTATCAGTGAACAGAGGCACAAGTTAATAACGACCGCCACCAGTGCTGTTGACAAACAGGGTGCCAGCAAAAATTCTGCTATGTTTGTCAAAGACCATGAGGAGGGAAACGTGTCAGGAGACTGAGGGAGAAGAGGAAAGTCAAGAATGTAGAACTGAGGGTTGCAACTCTAAATGTGGGGACAATGACAGGCAAAGGTAGAGAGCTGGCTGACACAATGCAAAGAAGGAAGGTAGATGTTTTATGTGTCCAAGAGACCAAGTGGAAGGGCAGCAAGGCTCGCAGCATTGGAGCAGGGTTCAAACTGTTTTACCATGGTGTGGATAGAAAGAGAAATGGATTAGGGGTGGTCCTGAAGGAAGAGTTAGCAAAGAATGTAGTAGAGGTGAAAAGAGAGGATGATGTGTCTGAAGGTAGAAGTAGAAAGTCTGATGCTAAATGCTGTCAGTGGTTGTGCTCCACAGGTTTGATGTGATGCAAAGAAGAGGTTGTTGCTGGGGATAGAATGGACAGAGAATATCGGTTGGTTGTATTTAGAATGACTGTTGGTGTGAAGAAGAAAAAAGAGTAAAATCAGAGAAGAAAACCAAATGGTGGGAGCTGAGAAAAGAAGAATGTTGTGAGGAGTTCAGAGAGGAGCTGTTAAAGGCTCTGGGTGGTACGAAAGAGCTTCTAGATGACTGGCCTATAACAGCAACAGTAGTTAGAAACACAGGTAGGAAGGTACTTGGTGTGTCATCTGGACAGAGAATAGATGATAAGGAAACCTGGTGGTAGAATAGTGAAGAGCAGAAAGCTATTCAAAGAAACAAGTTAGCCAGGAAGAAATATGACAGTGAGAGGACAAAAGAGAGGAGACAGGAATATAAGGAGATGCAAAATAGAGCAAAGAGGGAGGTACCAAACGCAAAGAAGAAGGCGTTTGATGAATTGTATGGGAGGCTGGACACTAAAGAGGATGAGAAGGACTTGTACCGACTGGCGAGACAGAGAGATCAGGCTGGAAAGGATGTGCAGCAGGTTAGGCTTGTTAAAGACAGGAATGGTAATGTTTTTACAAGTTAGGAAACTGTGACAGGAATATGGAAGAAGTACTTTGGGGAACTAATGAATGAAGAGAATGAAAGATTCAGAGTCAGAGAGTCAGTCAAAGTTTCTTTATTGTTTTTTGCACCACATGTGGTACATGTGGTGGAACAAGATTATGTACACAGTGTCCCAGTTACATCCCACAATTAAATGTAAACAAAAAACAGTAAAAAGATATGATATGAACTAAGAAAAACATCAACTAAAAATACACTAGGCACTAATAGCATAAAAACAATATGCCGAACAGCAACACGAAAGAGAAAGAAGAAAGAGGAAAAAAGAGTAGAGAACGAAGAGTATAGGTCATAGAAACTGTGGACCGAGAAGTGGGAAAGAGTAATGGAGGTGAAGTTCACAAAGCTCTAAAAAGAATAAAGAAGGGGAAGGCATTAAGACCTGATAACATAACATTGGAGGGTTGGAAATGTCTTTGAGAGATGGCGCCCCCGCTCAAAAACTGTTGGTACAAGCTGCGCTCAGACATGTCTCCATTCCCCCCCATCAACAAAAATCATGGATGAGATGAGCACCGCACCATGGCAAGTTAACAAGGAGAAACATTGCACATGGACACTTTCTTCCATGTAGGTGAAGCCACACAACAAATTGGAGGTTTGTAGCTCACGTTATCAAGTTATCATGCTCACAATGTGCACAGACGAATGAAGGGTATTTCAGGTTCCCCCTTTTCGCTCCGGGGGAGCAGCTGACCCACCTGCTCCATCTAGGTATTGGCCCGTTCCTTTGAGTCAGCCGGTCAGTATAAACGAAGATGAATGAGGAAGGATATATATCGTTTGTACTTTTGTACCATTCTCTGATAAACTAAATGAAGGTTTTATTAATGTAAGTGTTTGGGTTTCTGGGCATTCTGCAGTGATGTTCAGGTCTGTAGAAGACTAGAGTATGAAGTGTCCCTGAAGTAATAGGAGGGACAGCTGAACAAGCAGATCAGGTCTTTATGATAAGAAGACCTGCTGTGGTATGACCCTCCCCCTCTCAGCATCGTTAAGGTCCATTTAAGCCTCTGAAGTGACGAGTCAGAGGAAAGGCAGGTATGACGGGTGAAAAACTGAACCACAAGGGAAAGAGATGAGGTCATGACCTCTGACCTGGAGTCGACTCCCTCTGATGACTCCCAGCTGAGATGGACACCTATCAGCCATTGTTTCCCTCCATTCTCCTCCATAAAACAATAACTGGATCAGTTCTTTAAAGTTTTTACTCAAGTCAATAAATCCTCACCAATCCCAGCCAAGTTAAGCCACAAATTAACTGTGACGTTAACAAACAAATTTTTTAAAGGTTTGTCATTAAACCATAACTCCAACTGACCCACTGAGTCAGATCTGTAAAACAAACTACATAAAGTTATTTCAGATGTTAGCAGAAGGGAACACGAAGCTTTGCTGCATACGTAGGACAGAGTTTTGAGCTCCCCCTGACGTCTGCAGGGGGAGTGACTCTGCAGAGGGTGTTCCTCCATGGACGCCTGACTGGTTGGGATCTAATTGCTCTGAAGTGAGGTCAGCGGGAGGCATTTATCTAGTGCACGGTGTCGAAGAAGATGCATGGAGGATCAGGGAAACCCATACACGGGAACTGAAGTTGGTTTAACTTGGACACTTTAGAACTGAAGACTCTCTTTAAGAGGAAAACGTCCCCCAGCTCAGGTAGGTCACCAAACTGTAGGTTTTAGTAAAATGTGTTTTATTTAAAACACGAGGGAGGTTAAAGAGTCTCTGTCAAGACTAAATTATACATTTATACTAAGGGATGGGGGGATTTATTGTGTTTATTTATATACAAATTCTATTTTTTTGTAGTAGATATAGTGTCCACGTCTTCCTAACCTGGATCATGTCCCCAACTGTTGGACTATTGTCTCAGGTGGACCTTAAATGAGGACTACTGAGAGACACCGTCCTCTGAAACTGTCTGCTGTTGTCTTCATGAGTCTTCTCACCAACCAACCCAAACCGACCTGAGAACATTTCCCCGTTCGGAATCTCTGAAACCAGGACCTGGAGGTTGCAGGGCAGGGGTCAGAGGTCAGGGGTCACTGCCAGCTCTTCAGTATGTGTTTCATTGACCCCCACAGCAGTGTATCATAATGCACAGATGGATGCTGACATGGAACCTTCACAGAGCGCTGTCGGGATTCTACCTGCACGCCGTCTTCCTGTTTGGCAGCGTGCACGTGGCCTGCGGTGACTGCACGCCAGGGCAGCTGGCCGCCATCATGAACTGCTCTAAATACGAGCGCCACACCAGAAACTCCGACTACATGGAAGGGGGGGATGTGCGCATTCGCCAGCTGTACAGCCGAACACAGTGGTTTATGACAATCGACGACTCCGGGAACATCAGGGGGACTCAGGATCCCACCAACTGCTACAGTAAGAACCAGACTTCCTGTTGAATGTTCGGTGTACATCCACCTGTGCTTTCTCTGCATGTTCAGGAAGGTAAACGTAGAAGCATCACTAATGAGGAACAGGAGGGATTTCACACGAAGGTCTTGATTTGAACAAGTAGGAGCTAAAATGAAGCTAAAACAAAAGACACTTGTCCATTAGACTTACTCCTTTAAATGACTGAATACATAAATAAATAGATTTGCTTCAACTGTTGGTGTAAAAACAAATAAAGCATTTGATGTAAGATTTAAATGGTAATATGAGCACATCCTTAGAAAATAGCAACAGTTTGGATGTGATAATAATCCTGACAGCTTAAGGCGTGAACTCTGGACCTCAGAGGAGTCATGAGAACTGTTTTGACAAGCTGAACAGTTCCTTTATGTTGGTAAAAGTTCAGATACGTTCTGATTATTATAAAGGTTAGGCTGTTGGAAGAAAACAAGAGTCAAACCATTTTCAAGCTTTTACTGAATATAGTTTATCTAAAGTTTCTATATTTTGGTATCTTTGAAACAAAACTTGTGTAAATATGTTTTTTTTTATTCTCCTAAAATATTTCATGCTGTATGATGCTTTAATCAAAGAACCTTTAGATTTATTCATTCACCTTTTGATTTTAGTTTTCTCTATTCCTTTTCTAGCTGTATTGTTATTCCTTTGTGCATTTCTTCTGTTTATCGGTTGTCAGTGTTTTATTGTTTCTAATGGAACATGAAGAAATGAGTGGATATTTATTCATAATTATCCACCTGTACAAGGTGAATTATGACCTTTTATCTGCTCCACACGTTGTCCAGCCTGCGTGGTTTGAAATGCGCTTTATAATGAAAGTTTGAGAGTATTGAAGGTTCCAGCTGGAAGGTTAACTCAGAACAGAAGGTCAAAGGTCAAACCCAGGCAGGGGACCCTCTCTACAGAAATGAGGTAAAGACAAATAAAAGATGCCATGTTGGTGCGGTGTCGCCTGAAAGAGCCCGGTCCAGTTCAGGTGGTTGTAAACCAGGAGGTTCTGTTATAAACTACTGTTGAACCAATTTAATGGTTCTTTCTTGTTCTGGTGATCTGAGGTCCACAAATCTCCAATAAGTACCAAAAAGTCCCCAGAATCTCGGATGGTGCCTCCCACCTGATGGGTCTGAGGGGTTTGGATCTCCACCACCAAAAATAGGCTGTGAGAAAGAAACCAAAGGTTCCGAAGAAAGGTCTGGTTCTGTAGGTCTGTGAACCCAGGACCCCTGGACTTTACACATTTTCAGTTGCATTTATGCCGCCATAAATCAGGGGAAGGGATCCAAATTTTTTTTGGGGGCAGAACAGACAAACAATTCTTAAACTTCTCATGAACTGAAACAAACATGTTAGGGTTAAAACTGCTTGAGTTCATTCTCTAATGAAAATAAAAACACATTCTATTCTCTAGAGTAGAACACACACGCCGTGAAGACTTCAGCTCCGAAACGGTTTGATTTGTGTTTACAGCTCGAAGCCGAATCACAGTCAGGATGTTTTGTGTCGTTATCATTTCCTCCCATCGGACAGAAGCTGGAATGTTGCTTTAAAAAAAGATTCCTGATGAAAACGATGTTTGTGCAACAAAAAGAACAGAACCCGATACGACCACGTGGGCCTGAAGCACCAATAATCCTCTGACGGGTGCATGGTTACACAAGAATCACAAAACTCCAAGCAAAACTTGATTTTGGTTTTTAAAAATGCTTGTCGGTTTTTATGTTCCAGCTTGGATCCAAAATCTAAATGTTTGGATTGTGCTGTTCCTCTGAGGAATCAAGTTAAACATCACTCTAATATTCAGTACCAAATCACAAAAGTAATTCTGCTCAAATGTTTGAAACCAGTGAAGCTATGATCTCATTCAGGCAAATAGTCAGGTTTAAGAGGTTTTCAGAACCCAAGCTGCAGACAGACACAAAAGGCTCAGAGGTAAAACTAAAAGTGGTTTAATAACCGAAGAAACAAGTCTACGGTGGGGCAGCAGAAACACTCAGACAACTTCTCTCTGGAGAACACGAGGGAGCAAACAGGGACAGCTACGGGAGACGCAAAGAACGGACAGGGAAGTGACCCAACGACAGAATAAAGAATCACTAATGACAGACGATGATCCGCACCGAGGGACGATGACGAGGATCAGGAGCTGAACTACATGAGGGGAAAACACGGAAAAACAAAATATCAAGGTCACAGAACTAAAAAATAACACACAAGACACAGATCCAGACACAAATCTGTATGAATAAAATATATTGATCAGAAACATGTGACGCGCTGCATCATAATCTATGCTGATAAAGGTTTCTGTAAAGTAAAAAATATATAATTCAGATATTAATGAAGTTCCTTGAAGGTAAAGTCAAGGTTGGGTTTGACCGTTGGATCACATCTGTTAAGAAAACTGAGGAGCTCAATTTGAAATTGAGTAAAGTGTTAAATGTGGTGCAGAATCATGAATTATCAGAAAGCTTTGAGTTGGATCAACTTTCTGACTCATTCTTTGGTAAATTTATAACTAACATCCTTTAAAAAGGTGCCCAAGCAGAAAAAATAAATAAATCATACACTTAATTTTTGGTCCAGAAAATGTAGAATTGACATTTTTATTCATGTTTGTTAGTTTATTAGTGTTTAATTCAGTTAAAACTGGAGAGGCTCTTTAAAACCCAACCTTTAAAATGCCTCTCTGTTTGAAAATGATTTCATATTAAACCTCCGTAGACGTTAAATGTATTATCAGTCATGGAGGGAATTACAAAAAGAAACTATCAGAAAACAAAGTTTTCATAATTCAAAGCTGATAAAGTATCAATTTTCCCCTAGAAAATGTATAACTTCGTTGTTGTTCTTTATCTAAATTTATGGAGTTTTATTATTTGATATTTTCTGCTCCTGATGAAAAGTCAAACCATAAAAACTGAACGAAACAGCATCTTTTTGACCATTTTTTTTAAACTCTTATTTTCATAAGAGTTTCAAATTTATGGCCTTTATAGGTTTTAGATGACAAAAAACGTGTTCCTTATAAACCTTATATTGAGGCAGGAGTTCCACAAGGCTCACAAGGTGTTCTTGATCCCGTCTTACTTAAGATGAATGGCTAAATGTGTACTTGACACAGTTATTTAAATCCTGAAACATCTGTAACTCTAAATCTGCAGGACCGGCTCTCTGGATCTGGACTCTTATTAAAAACAAAAAGTCGACAATATTAATAAAACAATCTGAGGTTCTGCAGCAGTTAGGTGTTTTTGTGAACAGTTTAATATTGTAAAGAATTTAAATATTTCTGCATCACACTGGATCCCACATTATCCTTCAAGAACATTTTCAAAACAGTCCAAATTCCACCTTGAAGCTTTAAACAAATAAGACAACATTTGAAAGTAAAAACTGCAGGATGTTTCAGCATCCAGTGGTTCTTTTGTTAATGTTTCACTTTCTGGGTTTTCACAACTACTTGTAGATCAGATCTTGAAATAATAGCAACGCATGTTCAGTTTAAGTTTGTGTTTGCGTGAACTTGCCCTGCCTCCTTTAGATGGTTATACAGGAAATGACGTCAGGGTCAGATCTACAGATAACTGTCAGGTGTCATGTGGACGTCCAACGTTTGGACAAACCCTTTTCAGTCCAAGTAGTAAATATTGGGATATATGATCACCACCTTTAAGCTTCATCTCAAGGAACATCACACCTGTCATCACTATCAATTAACATGTGTGTACTTTATTATTTACTTCATTTTAGTTCTAATTTACTGATGTCACTGGTGCATGTGTGCTGTTAGGCTTTGTTTCATTTAATCTTATGAGCTTTACCATCAACCTGCTCAGAACAAAAGATGAAAATGAACCCCCGAGGCTAAATCTGGCACATTTACAGGATAAAGCCATGTTTATTAATGTGCACTGCCTCTCTTAAAGAAAACAATGTCAAAGAATTATTGAACTCTAAACTGATCTAGAGACTTCAATTTTAAAATGAGCTCTTAAAGCGATAGAGTGAATAAACTTTAAACAAAGCAGAACGTTTTGGCAAGTGAAGTATATAATTTGCCTTTAAGCATCATTTTGAAACATGAAGGTTTGATTTGAAGTAGCGTGCATAGCAGATGCAGGGAGGTAGTTTCCTCACTCCCACGGGGGAGGAGGGGGGGTAATCTGTCTCCCATATGTGTGGTGGCACACAGGCTGTGGTTTGTATAACGGCCACCCAGGCAAAGTTAACAAGACGTGAACGAAGCCAGAGAGCCACAGACTGATTAATGACAGGAACCTCCAGCTCCTACGTTAATGAAGATTAATGTGGAGGTGGGAGCAAGGTGGGGAGACAGGTTCTTATCTGTCCTGCAATGTGTCTCTGGCAGGTATTCTGGAGATCAGGACGGTGTCGGAGCGAGGCCTGACCATCAAAGGCATCAAGAGTCAGTTCTACATCTCCATGAACAAGAAGGGACAGTTGAAGGGAAAGGTAGGCCTGCTTCTCGTCACAGTGAAAACCAGACAGGAAAACGTCTTCCAACGTGCTGTGTCTCCACTACAGAGGATCTACAACAAAAACTGCGAGTTCACAGAGTTTTTCCTAGAAAACTACTTCAATGCTTACGCGTCTGTGAACAAGTGGAACAAAACTAAAGAGATGTTCATCGCTCTGTCGCAGAAAGGACGGCCACTGAGGGGCAACAAGACCAGGAGGGAGCAGGTACCTGCTGCTGCTTTATCTTCTACTCCTTCCTCTTCTTCTTTCAGCTGGTCCCTCTTCTGAGTCCTCCTCCGCCTCACTCTGTCCTCTTGAGTCCTCTGTCCTCACTCCAACTACCTCCATGTCCTCTTTAACTGCATCCAAATATCTCCTCTTTGTCTTCCAGGTAGCGTCTCACTTCATCCCCATGAAGTGCAAGGAGGACGAGGACAGACGAGTGGAGTGAAGACACCTACGGTCCGGTTTCCATCCTGTGAACACGTATAAAACACGCATGTAGTTCTGACAGCACGCCACGCTCCCCTAATGTGTAGCCATTTTCACACAAAGCTCGTTGGTGGAATACTGGAGTCCACCTTAAGGATGGACCTGGATCAGGACAGAAACTAGCTGCTGCCAGAACCAAGGTCCAGGATGGAGGTGGGGTTTGACCCAGAAGAGCTGAAGCAAGCTGGACTTGTGTTTAAGGAGAACAGAAAGAAGTTGTTTCTGTTTTCTCCTGGTTTTCTTTATGAAAAAGATGCTGCTGCTGGAAAATCCTCCAGATTAAAACTAACACCACAATAAACCTGTCCTCTATTTCATAACTTATTATTTGTAAAGATATTTTCTCTAATTCTCTACGAACAATCCCATTTTATTCAGAGTAATAAATCAAATAAAACCTGCCTGCACATCTGTCTATTTTATCACAAACATTAATCAAACTTCGGCTGCAGCGTGTCATTTTTCCTTCTTCACGTGAAACAGTTTAATTTCAAATGTTCCTCTTTTTGACAGCTGCGATCAGCTGTGACAGTTTCATAAAATTTGTTTCAAGAAAAATAATGTTTCCTCCTCACAGCTTAAAATCCTAAGCTAAAGGTAAATAAAGCAAAACAGAAGCTAAAATCAGCAAAACTGTAACTACAAGCTCAAATTAGGAAAACTAAAGCTAAAATGTGAAATGTAGCAAATCCACAGCTAGAAGCTAAAGTTTAATAAAACTGCCGCTAAAAGCTAAAATAAAGGAAACAGCTAAAAGTAGCAAAACCCTAGTTACAAGTTAGACTTTGCAAAATCTCTTCCTAAAAACCAAAATTAGCAAAACTGAAAATATCCTAAAAAGACAGAAACAGATTTCAAAGAGAACAATTACTTGAAGGAACTGAAGAGATTTTAAAGTGTTTCTATTGGACGGATGTTTGTAAATAAAGTGCAATATTTTAAAAAGTATTAAAGTTACAAAAACTAAAAGTCCCAGGTGCCATCTCCTGAATAAGCTGAATATTTAGCTGTAAAAACAGCTAAAACATCCCAGAGTCCATGGACCACATTGTAAACGTCACGAGTCAACTCATCAGCTTTACTTGGACTATCATCATATTATTAACATGAGCTGAGGCATTAAATGGACTGTACTTACATAGCGCCTTTCTATCTGATCAAAATACTCAAAGCACTTTACAACACAAACTGTGCCCTCATTTACACACTCATACAGCACTCTACTATATATTTACAAAGAATAATCAGTGCTTTATCACATTCATACATCGATGGGACACACATCAGAGGCAATGAGGGGTTCAGTGTCTTGCCCAGGGACACTTCAGCAGTGGTGGAGAAAGTACTCAAACACTGTACTTAGGTAAAAGTACAAACAGACAAAAATGTAGTCTAGTAAATGTAGAAGTACCACATTAACATTTTTACTTAAGTAAAAGTAAATAAGCACTTGCTGAATGTATTACCTAATGCAATGGTCTACAATATCATTAAGTGTGTGTACCGTATGTATATTTTCTGTAATACGTTAATAGTGTTGAGTCATTTTAATGATCAATGCTGCAGATTATACATGTTTTTATTGTGTTTACTCTGTGACACCGTTCACACTTGGACTTGTGATTCTGTGCATCAGAATTTTAGGGATGACATGCAGAGTTAAATACCATTAAGCAAAATAAGAAAGAGGAATGATTATACCTTTGAAAGTTTTTATTTAACACAAAGCAAAATCAATGTGTCATTTTAACTGCAGTAAACACATTTAAGTAAAAGCTCTCTGTCTGAAAAAAGGAGCATTAGACCTAATAAAGGAACCGGCACTGATCATTTCAACTCCAGTTTGTCATCAACTCTAGTTAAAATACTGTCTAGTCAACCTTGTAACGGGTCAATAGTGAACAATATTTTAACTTCATGACACCATTTTCAAAACTTGGACCCGAGTGTCGAGTCATTTGGAGACATGTCTTATCTCCCGTCACAACATCCCATGAACTGACACATTTTAATATTGAAGCAATAATTTCTTGTTTAAGTTCAAAAGAAGTTGGTTTTCAATGTTTTTGAGTCCAGTCTGGCTCTTTTGGGAGAGATAATCTGTCCTGCTGTACTGAATAGTCTTTCAATAATCTTTCAATAAGGCCATGGGTGGCACATATCTTCTGGCTGACTCTCTATGGTGGAATCCATTTTGTGTGTGTTAGCGGTGCTGCAGGTGCGCCCAGCTCAATGACGTATATACTAGA
Organism: Nematolebias whitei; assembly: GCF_014905685.2. Lineage (NCBI taxonomy): Eukaryota > Metazoa > Chordata > Actinopteri > Cyprinodontiformes > Rivulidae > Nematolebias > Nematolebias whitei. The sequence goes on along the minus strand of NC_056499.1, from coordinate 14,824,813 downwards.
ATACAGGTTATTGGCCCAGCTCATCTTGAAGGCAGGTCTAACGTTACCTGCCCACTTTGCAGTGATTCAATGGACCGATTCCCTTCTCACCATTGGTTACTTTCAAACTAAAGAACAAATGAAAAAACTGCAACGTGGATGGAACACAACACATTATAGAAATATACTGTAGTAGGAAGTACAGATACTTAATGTAAAATGTTGTGGAGTAACAGTCAAAAGTACCCACGTTTAACTCTACTTAAGTAAAGTACAGATACATGAAAAATGTGCTTCAGTACAGTAATGATTACTTGTATTAGTTACATCCCACCACTGCACTTCAGCATGTGGCTGCTGGTGGACTCGAACCCCCAGCTCTCGCATTGGAGGACGACTGCTCTAACCACTCAGCCACAGCCACCCCTACAGCGCAAAGATTCAGCGCTCAGGTCAAAGGTTGCGCTACAAACACCATAGTGGAGTGTTGTTGTTGAGCTGTGGGCGAGTTGCCAACAGGCTCACTAAAAGTCCACATAAAGATCACGTTTTACCTTTTTGTCTGAGTTCACATCTGGAATGGAAAACCCCCGTCGGAGAACAACGGTGAAACTGAGAGAACAAACTTCTGAAATACGACTGACCCAAACAACATGTGAGCAACGTGAAGCTTTCTGCCAAGTCACGCAAACCCAGACTTAGCAGATAATTTGTAACATGCTCCGAATGTAAACAGGTTTCAAGAGTTGGGGCGGCTCGATCCCAGCGGGACCAGGAGAGGCCGGGGCCAAGCAACACCGGAGACAAGCTTCGACACAGGAACAGAAACCGTTCCAAACCTTCTGCTCCTTCTGTTCTCATCCTGAAATCATTGGTTTTATTCCTCAAAGCTCCGTGACGACACGAAGTCACGCTAAAAAAATACTAGCTTTGAGAAAACACAGCTGAACTCTCCACTAACAACAGTCTTTAATCCACGTCTGTTAGCAAAATATCTGCTGGATGGGTTTAATGAAACCTTGAGGATATAATCACTGGATGATCAACCTGATTCAAGCTGGCCACCACAGCTATCTGGCATTAGAAACACTAAAAAGGTTTTAACGCAGTCAGTTTTACAGATGCCGAGCGGTGTGGTAGTAGCTGTTCACCCTCAAGGTGCTAACAGATCACATAAGATCGGGCGACATGCATTCCTTCAAGGAAGTCTTATTTTAATGGCACCCCTTCACAATAAGAGCTTGTTTATTCATGCTTTATAAACAGAAGGAAGATTTTGAAGGTTAGACCCAAACACGTGTGACTTCATCTGAGCTCAACAGGAGAGTTCAGTCTGAAGGTAGTGGGCGACATGCATTCTTTCAAGGAACTCTAGGCCTCTGATTATAAAAAGTAAAACGAGCTGACCAAACTCCTGCCAGGAATAAAGTCAAGATTTATATTTGAGTATAGCTTATTTTAGTTTTATATTATTAATATTAAGAAGCATACATGACGAGGCTAGAACCTGCTGGAGACTTCATCATCTCTGAGCTCTGTAGCTTCTCTGGGCTTTGATGGAGCCCAGGGGTTGGAACAAATTCAGTAATCCTTCAGAACCGCTCCGCTGGACCCACGTGTCCTCTGTTAAAGACTGAAGACGACACACAAGGAGAGAAACCGACGGGGGAACACAGGTGAGACACATGAGGAGAGAAACCGGCGGGGGAACACAGGTGAGACACATGAGGAGAGACAGAGGTGAGACACACGAGGAGAGACAGAGGTGAGACACACGAGGAGAGAATCCAGAGGAGTCTCCTGCGATGTGGGGAGTTGTGTGTGTGTGTGTGTGTGTATGCAGCCTGGAGGCCAGCACCAGTCCAGTGAATGCCTGTCACCCGCTTTCTTTGTAGCCGTGTCTTCGGTGCTCTCCTTCTGATCAAACCTTACAAACAGCAACATGTGCGACCCCTCAGAGTTGTTGTTGGGGATCACTCTCAGCTACCACCACCCCACAGTTCAGCTCAGTCTGGATACATTTCACTGAGTCAGAGGCATTTCTGTGCAGGCTGTGTTCTATTAGCTGTGACGGCCATCTTGAACTGGGTTGACATCTAATGGTTACTGAAGTGTGTCCACTGGTTCACGAGATATTTTGCTAACAGACAGACAGCTGTCAGCGATGGGGCACAATAAGTCCATTAATCCCAATAATTGCAATAATGAGGATAGGTTTTCTGGTGTTGTCTCTCCTGCAGATGTTCCAGATGTTCAAGACAAACTGACAGTAACAAGAAAACGGTCAAACGTAGAAGAAGCTGAAATTTGAAACTGCAACATAAACATAAATAAAGCAGAATGAAAAGACCTCAAAAGAAAACATTTGACTCGTCCTTGTCCTTTTGTCCTTCGAGGGCCCAGTTGGGTTCTGGTGTAGAGACCAAGCTGGTCCAAACTGCTGCAAGATGTTTATCTAGATATTTAAAGCATCTCATGGGTCCAATCATTGAAAGCAAAGCTCCTGAGTTACACTCGTGTGTGAGCGTGCAGGGAGACGCCTCGGACGTAGATCGACTCAGTCCGCCTTTAAAAGACGGGTTTTAAAAGGGACTGGACTAGAATTCTTCCAGAATCACGAGAGGCTGAATGGGTCAGAGTCGCTCTGAGTCACAAACTTGATCCACCTCCATAAAAAAAGAAACTTGTTTTGTTTGATATTTAACTTGTTTTAATTATTTATCTAAATGTAACTTGTTTTCTAAAACATGTTGCCAATGTAGAGATTTGTGAACAGGTTCTTATGAACCGGGCTTCAGCCCGTTATCTCCTCAGATATTACAGCTCGAGTCGTGTTGTAATAAACGAAAAAACAAGTTCATCTGTCCACTCCAAAACTTCATTTGCAACAGCTGAAAAACCCAAACCAACCAGAACCAGGCCTGTCTATATCTGTGTCTGTACACGATCACCCTGTACGAAAGAAGTAAAGGCCTAACAGTTCCATAAAGAATGCATGTTGCCCGCTGCCAGTTCTAGATGAGGTGGAAACAGTCGAAGTGCACGTTGGTCCACAAGCGTTGAACTAAAAACTGACTGAGTTTCAGCCACTTTGTGTTTGCTAAGGTCAAGTAGCTGTGACAGCCATCTTTAATCGTACTGTCTTTGATGGTGGGTGATAATGTATTTATTTGACAAGTCGTGACAACAGTAAAAAAAAATTAATCTGATATGTGCATACTACAGAGTGTGAAGTGTTGGTTTCAGGCCTAAAACTTTACACTTTATATCAAAACACAATCAGAGCACAATAAATATAAAGCTCTTATAATTCAGTCTGAACGTTGTAATAAAAAGGAATGCGACTAAAACTCATATAAAAACTGGATAAATGGCTGCCGGGCCAAGGGCCGGCTTCAGACACATCTGTTTGTCATGGAAACCGGCAAGCAATCAAAACCACAGGTCAACTCAGGTATCTTTGAAATCTAAAACAAAACAGTATGTTTTACATCATACCAAGAACATCTGGAGTTAAACAAGACGTTTAAAAAGTTTATATATTTAACACCATTTATCTTTATGTTGGCGTTGATTCTCAGTCAGCCAGAACATGAGAGTCCTGAAGGGTTCAGCAGAGGACAACCGGACGAATCACAAGACAAAATGAATCACAAGAAGATGAATCACAAGACAAGATGACTCACAAGAAGCTGAATCACAAGACAAGATGACTTACAAGAAGCTGAATCACAAGACAAGATGACTTACAAGAAGCTGAATCATAAGACGACTTACAAGAAGCTGAATCATAAGACAAGATGACTCACAACAAGCTGAATCACAAGACAAGATGACTTACAAGAAGCTGAATCACAAGACAAGATGACTTACAAGAAGCTGAATCACAAGACAAGATGAATCACAAGACAACATGACTTACAAGAAGCTGAATCACAAGACAAGATGACTTACAAGAAGCTGAATCACAAGACAATATGACTTACAAGAAGCTGAATCACAAGACAAGATGACTCACAAGAAGCTCAATCACAAGACAAGATGACTTACAAGAAGCTGAGTCACAAGACAAGATGAATTACAAGACAAAATAAATCACAAGACAAGATGAATCACAAGACAAGATGAATCACAAGACAAGATAAATTACAAGACAAGATGAATTACAGACAAGATGAATTACAGACTAGATGAATTACAAGACAAGATGAATTACAGACAAGATGAATTACAGACAAGATGAATTACAGACAAGATGAATCACAAGACAAGATGAATCACAAGACAAGATGAAT
>NC_056499.1:14819659-14820529 GCF_014905685.2 Nematolebias whitei | reverse complement strand
AGACAAGATGAATCACAAGACAAGATGAATCACAAGACAAGATGAATTACAAGACAAGATGAATTACAAAGCAAGATCACAAGATGAATCACAAGACAGGAAGATGAATCACAAGAAAAGATATATCTCAAGACAAATCACAAAACAAGCTGAATCACAAGACAAGATGACTTACAAGAAGCTGAATCACAAGACATGATGAATCACAAGACAAGATGACTTACAAGAAGCTGAATCACAAGACAAGATGACTCACAAGAAGCTGAATCACAAGACAAGATGACTCACAAGAAGCTGAATCACAAGACAAGATGGCTTACAAGAAGCTGAATCACAAGACAAGATGACTTACAAGAAGCTGAATCACAAGACAAGATGACTCACAAGAAGCTGAATCACAAAACAAGATGACTTACAAGAAGCTGAATCACAAGACAAGATGACTCACAAGACAAAATAAATCACAAGACAAGATGAATTACAAAACAAAATAAATCACAAGACAAGATGAATCACAAGACAAGATGAATCACAAGACAAGATAAATTACAAGACAAGATAAATTACAAGACAAAATAAATCACAAGACAAGATGAATTACAAGACAAGATGAATCACAAGACAAGATGAATCACAAGACAAGATGAATCACAAGACAAGATGAATCACAAGACAAGATAAATTACAAGACAAGATGAATTACAGACAAGATGAATTACAGACTAGATGAATTGCAGACAAGAGAAATTACAAGACAAGATGAATTACAAGACAAGATGAATTACAGACAAGATGAATTACAGACAAGATGAATTACAAGACAAGATGAATTACAGACAAGATGAATTACAGACAAGATGAATTACAAGA
>NC_056499.1:14810639-14819649 GCF_014905685.2 Nematolebias whitei | reverse complement strand
AGACAAGATGAATCACAAGACAAGATGAATCACAAGACAAGATGAATTACAAGACAAGATGAATTACAAAGCAAGATCACAAGATGAATCACAAGACAGGAAGATGAATCACAAGAAAAGAAGATGAATCACAAGACAAGATGACTCACAAGACAAGAAGAGGAATCACAAGACAGCCAGCAAAAAGACTCAAAAGACAGCAAGATAAATCACAAGATGATGAATCGCAAGACAAGAAGATGAATCACAAGAAGATGAATCACAAGAAGATAAGGTACAGCTTCTACCCTGAAGCTGTTAGACTCAAAAATCCCTAACCAGGAAAATCACTGTAAACAAAAAATGAAAAATTGCTGTAATGCCACTTTAATTGGTGATATGTCCTAGAGAAAAGCAGAATGGGAGGAAGATCTTTCAGTTATCAGGCTTCTCTCTTGTGGAACAAACTTCTAGCTTCTGTCCATAAGGCTGACACATTTTTCAGTTTTAAGACTGGGCTTAAGACTTTCCTTTTCGATAAATTCTATTATTAGTGTTGGCTTGTTATGCTGTCATAGGCTTAGACTACTAGAGGACAAATTGACCTCATTTCCTTAAATGAATTGTTAAAATTGAATAGTTTTCATTTGACACTATTTCTATTTTAACATGTGATTCTCGATCTGCCATTGTTTATCTGTTCCTCCTTCCTGTTCCTTTCAAACTCAGCCAGTCGAAGCAGATGGCTGCTTTTCCTGAGCCTGTTCTGCTAAAGGTTTCTTCCTCATGAGGGAGTTTTTCCTTTCCACTGTCGCCTTCATGCTTGATCAAGATGAGAGTTCTGCAATGGGGTTAAATTCAAGTCAGTTTGCTCCTCAGATAAATGGTGTTAACTTGTTCTTTATATATGTGAATGTTTCTGTGCAGTGCTTTGTGATGACTTCTTTTACTTTGTTAGGACGGGAGCTGGCTGCGGGCCACCAGACCCGGAAACCCGCCTCCAGCCCACGTCGCTTCCCCCGGCTCGAATCTCCCTCAGAAGTGGCAACTCATACTAACAATAAATCAAGGAGACGTCAATTAAGTTTAATCAATATATTAAATCAAGGCAGGAAAAGGTTACAGTTTACAGCGCTGGTCTCTCCAGTCTGTGACACGATCACAAACCCGGAAGAGCCCAGATGTTCTGTGTCATTACTCATTTATAGGGTCAAGGGGAGCTCAACCTGTCAGTGTATGAGGGGGCGTGTGTGACCTCAGTGGATCTTATGTGGTTATGACGTGAAAGGAAATATGAGACGGTGCTTAAAGCCTTTCTACGTGATGTAGCAAGCAGAAATAAACTCTATTCCTTGACGGATATTGAATCCCAGGGAGACTCTTTTTAGAGTTGCTGGCCCAGTTTAACTCAGTCAGAACCGGGTCATAATTTCATTATAATCCCGTCTCTGAGCATATCAAAACCCCAGGACAGTCTAGATAAAAATATCTGACAACTTGGTGCTCTTTAAATAAACTGAATTTAATTATATGCGACTTATCTGTGCTGTTGATTATCCATGCTGCTGATATCATGATGCTGTATTCATTCATACCCATCTATTCACTACAGACTCATGTTCAGGCTGCTGTTTAATATACCATTTTATTTTATATTGTTCAGTGTATATCTTAGATCCTTATATACTGTTTCTTTTTATACTTTTGCTATTTTTGGGTGTAACTGGGACCTTGAGTACACAATTTCGTTCCACCTCATCTACCACATGTGACGCAAATGACAATAAACCTTGAACTTGAATGACAATAATGAGCCTTGAACCTTGATAAAATTATAGTTGATGTTCTGGTTTAAACTGAACTACTTCATGAGACCACTCTTCCTCCAAGAGGAAAAAACATATCAGGTTAGCTTCGAAGCTTTAGTACGTTTTTTTTTTGTTTGTTCTTGCTTCAGTACTAAACATAAAGTTATTTGTTTATAAAAGTAAACTAAAACAGAAGATTTCCTTTGATATGAAACTCTTTACTACCTTCTGTTGACAACTTCTACTATCCCGGCGATGTATGCTAAAATAAAGAAATAAACAGCTCTGGTTCAATGGTTCGCGCTCGACTGTTTCCTAACAACTTTTTTCGTCGAGCAACGCAGTACAGTACTTTTATTTTTCCATTTCCGCCCAACGGAATTCTACTTCCGGCGTAAGACATCACGTAAACGAGTGCAGGTAGGTGTGTGTGTGTCCAAGATTACGAACAGATTTGAGGTGTTTAAAGTCATCGTATTTTGTTTTATTCATATTTGTTTAAATGAAGAAGTTTCAGTTGGTTTCTGATGCTGTTTGCCGTTTTCAGCTACAGCTAAACCACGGGAAAGCTAACCGGAACTAGCTTAGCGACACGCATGCGCGCTACTTTTTAATCTGGATCTTTTGTTTTTCTCATTTTACATTCAGTCATCTTCCTCACGCGTTTTGCTATAGTTCAGTTTGCTCTCAGTTTTGTGTCAGACAACAGGAATTATAATTTTAAAAAGTAATTTACGGTTTTTAATTGCATCTCAGAGTCATTCAGAAAACAAAGCAACCAGCCAAGAAATATAAACATAAGCTTGCATATTTAACAAAAAGAAACTTATAATTTTTTATTCAAAATTCTTGTTTTGCGAAATGTTTCTAAAATACTTTGTTTTGCTGAAGTCTTGTGTATTTTGAAAGTTTTCCATTTCAGAGCTCCCATTTGATGGGCATGAATGATTGTTTTTATTGATGGTCAAATAAAATCAGAAAGTGCTTCACTCAGAATTAAATCATTTTTATGACCATTTAAGAAGAAGAAACTGTCAGACTTCCAAACTGAAAGGTTTTGATTTAGGAAAGACGGCAGCCTTCAACATGGATCCAATCTCCACAACACTGATAGCCTTGCAGTTTCATCACAAGATTAATGTTTTAATATTACATCTAGTGCCAGCCAACACAGATTAACTCATTTGTCTTAAAGCAGAAAACTGTTGTTAATGTGGAACAAGAAGTCCCAGCTGGACCTCGCCTCTCATTTTTATAGTTAAATAAATGTTGAATTATTATTTTTATGTCAGTCTTGTTTAGTTTGAGTGCAGAGCCAACCTTCTCCAAGGATAAATCTATCAACATGAGCAGCCTGGACCCACACCAGCAACTTTCTCCTGGTTGCCGTGACAACACAACAGGCACTGGTGATTCATCAGATGTGTGTGAGCATTCCAAGCGGCCTCTCCAAGGTCTGAAATTGGCATCGCATGCGGTGCTGGAGAAAGCACAGCAGAGTGGCAGGGTGAAGTGCTCCAAGTGTGGAGGATCCAGGATGTTCTTCTGCTACACCTGCTGCTCATTAATGGGTGTCAGCGATGAGGAGATTCCTCTGGTCCAGGTCAGAAAAACCAGCAACTCTTCTGACTGAGTCCTTTTCCTCAGAGCCACACTACAGTATTCTTATCATGATGGAAACCATTTTATTAGACTAATATGTGACCGGATTTTAATGGTTTCCTGTTCTCAGCTTCCTGTGAAGATCGACATCATCAAACACCCAAATGAAACAGACGGTAAGAGCACCGCTGTTCACGCTAAGATCCTCGCACCCAACGACGTGACGATCTACACCTACCCGTGCATTCCAGAGTATGACAGGCAGAAGGTTAGAGCTGCTTCTATTATCTATACACATCTGAAATAATCGACCCATAATTCAATTCAAAAATACTTTATTAATCCCAAAGGGAAATTAATTGTTGTTGTAGCTCAACTTGGTTTCATTAGAGTTGTTCTAGATGCTGATAATGAAGTTCTGATCGTAAAGAACCTCATTGTGTCAACTGGATGTTTGTTCCTCCTCCTGCTGAAACTCACTGAACGGAGCTTTGTTTTCATTTGAAATGCAGAGACATTCTAGGACTGCATTTGTTTGTAAGATGGATTTCCACCGAGTCTGTCTCTGATGTGCAGGTGGTTCTGGTGTTTCCTGGCCCGCAAGCGGTTTCGGTTCAGGACATGCTACAGTCTTTACGTGACAGGAGCACTAACGGGTCACATGACTTCAGCGAGCCCTGCCGAAAGAGGCTGAGAACCGAAGGAGTTGAAGGTTCCACCCAGTCCGAGTCAATCTCCAAGTCTCAGGTGACTCCCCTACAGAAGGTGGTCTTCATCGACAGCACCTGGAACCAGACCAACAAGATCAGCACAGACGAGAGGCTGCATGGTGAGAACCAAAAGCTGCATCGAACCTGTTGAACTTGTAGTTCTGTTTGTGTGTGAGCTCAGTTTATTGTTCCTTCTTCAGGTTTGGTTCAGGTCGAACTCAAGGCTAGAAAAACGTGTTTCTGGCGTAGTCAGAAGGGCAAACCGGACACGTACCTGGCAACCATCGAGGCCCTTTACTATTTTATGAAGGACTTCCACCAGCAGTGCCTCGGTCTGGAGTACGATGGAGAATATGACAACCTTCTGTTCTTCTATTCCTTCCTACACTCCGTCATCAACACGGCTAAAAGTGCTGCTGGTAGGAGCTGAAGGTTCGAGTTCATCAACAGAACCAGGGACTGACAGACAGCTTGATGTTTGAGCCTTTTTATTTCTGTTTATTTTGGTTTTATAAGGAAAACTGACATTAGTTTAAGTTTAATTAAACAAAAAAAGGCTTCAGTTTGTTTTTGATGCAGTAAATACAATAAATATCCCATGGATATAAAAATCCTACAGTTAATTTATCATTTCATCTGCTCCCTTCTTCAGGGTCGCCACAGTGAACTAAGCCGCACGAATACTTGACAACTGTTTTTTCACCAGATGTCCTTCCTGACACAACCACAGACCACCGAGCTACCACAGCCCTCTGTGTGGAGCAGAGAGCTGCCATCTAGAGCGCCCGGGGGAGCAGATAGTGGGGGTTAAGGACTGTGTTCAAGGGCCTTGAGTGGGGCAAATGAGAATGGAGGCAGGTGTGGGTGCTTCACCTTTCCCACCCACATTTTGATGTTGTTGGTACAGGGAGTCGAACCGGCGACCTTCTGCTCAAAGGCCAATTTCTCTAGCCTCCTAACACTACAGACAATACTGCCATTAAATTAGTGTGAATATTAACATCCATCCTCTGATTCTGGACTCAGATCTCGGGCATCAGATCAGGGAGGTCCAGATATCTCTCCCCACAGCCACCTCTTCTGGGAGGACTCTTTAAGGTGTTCCCAGACCAGCTGAGACATAGTCTCTCCAGTGTGTCTAGGGTCTCTTCACAGTTGGACATGTCCAGAACACCTCCCTAGGGAGGTGTCCAGTGTCCATCCTTACCAGAGTTCAAGGCCTTAGGTGAGGGTAGGAACATAGCCGAGTGGTAAAACAAATGCTTCTTACAGCTCAGCTCCCTCTTCACCACAACGGACCAGCACACAGGGTCCACTATACTGCAGAAGCTGCACTGATCCATTTGTTGATCTCTCGCTCCATTCTTCCCTCACTGAGAACAAAACCAGTGATATGACCTCCTCCACTTGAGACAGAACCTCAACCTGGAGAGGACAATCCACTCTGACTGAGGACCATGGTCTCAGATCTGGAGGTTCTGATTCTCATCCCAGCCGTGAACTGCTCCAGTGAGAACTGAAAATCATGGCATGATGCCACCAGGACCACATCATCTGCAAAGAGCAGAGATGGAATCATGAAGCCACCAAACTGGACTCCCTCCATCCCCTGGCTGCACCGAGAAATTCTGTCCATGAAAGTTCTGAACAGAACCTGTAACAACGGGCAGCCCCAGTGGAGTCCAACTTACGAGAACCAAACTCTCGCATCATTTATATCAGGAGTAAACCAGTAAAAATGATTTAATTTAAACATCTCAGGCGTTTCATCAAATAAATTAGAAGCTATCAAAAATGGAATACACAGTTCAGAAACGTAAATATTTTATTTACAAATCAATACACTTGTCTTATCCAAGTTGTTTTTTTTAACAATGATCAGAATCTTGAGCGACTCCAGAAACATTTTACTAGAAATAAACAAAGTATTGTCTCTGTAGACCTCACTGCCTCTCCAGTAGATCCTGTAAATCTGAGAACATCTAGAGCTGAATGCACTAAACCTGCTGTAGTTTGGTAGTTTAGTAAAAGGCCTCCCTGATCTTGCCCTGCAGGGCGTCGCAGGTCTTCTTGGCGTCTCCGAGCAACATGGACGTGTTGGGTTTGTAGAAGATGGGGTTGTCTACAGCTGCGTAGCCCACGCCCAGAGTCCGCTTCATCACGATAACCTGCAGCAGGACACGTTTACATGATCACCTTTTGTTGTTTGATGCTGAAACTTCAGGGCAAATTAATTATTTGTTACCAGGAAAACATCTGGAACATATAAATCAGTCAGGCCTTTCTGGACCTTATTCAGAGCAATAAAAACACTTTTGTGACACACTCAGGTCAGTATTTAAGGAGTGATGAAGTGTCAAAGGGCGACCAAATTGTGGCCGCCATATTGTTTCAGTAGAACGTTTTGATTGACAGGAACCGGTTGAACTGATGTGCAGCTGCTTATCATGTCTGATGAAGGCAGACAGACCGGGTCGAGCATCTGGTTCAGCCGGAGGACAGCTGCCCAACATGCAGACCCGAAGACGCTAAAACGAACCCCTCAGAACCATGAGGGGGAGAAGCGGTCTGGTTCTGAGTCCAAAGCAGAAGATCTGGTCCTCTGCTGCTTCTCCCGTCTCCACGGTCTGACCCAGAGCTCAATGTGGACGTTTCCTTCAGGACAGACCGGGAACGTGATTTTATTTAGTGTTGGTCTGAACAGCGGTCTGAAGTTTCAGTGGGTCGGTGTCGGTTCTGTTGGGTGTTTTATGCGTTTTTAAACCAGTCACCGCAGTAATGTTGAGTGAGCTGCGACCAGCACCGTTTAAAGGCAGGAATGTGTCAAAATGGTGAAACTCGTCCTTTAAGTCAAAAGACAGAACCCACCTGTTTGGACTTCCAGACCTCCAGGACCGGCATGCCAGCGATGATGGAGTTGGGATCCTCCTGAGCGGCAGAGTTCACCGTGTCGTTGGCGCCGATGACCAGCGTCAGGTCCGTCTCTGCGGGTCAACGTTCACACATTTAATCAGAAGACATGCAGATGATGAAAACCCAGAACCGCACCCATAAACAGAACCATGTGTCCAAGAACAAACGCTGGTTGCTAAGTTTTTGTCCACAAAACGTCTCTGCAGAGACGACAGCCGTGGGCGAGCTGTTAACCTCAGAACCACACATTTCACTTTTTTATCTTTATAATTAGTTTCCTCATGTTTTGGGCATCCATAAACGTCTGCACACTTTGTTTTATTTTATAAATATGTTCCAGAGCCTTCGGCTCATTCAGGAAACGACTGCTTGTCACTTCAGTTTTTATACTTTCAAAAATATTTAACTTTATGTATAAAAAATCCTTCATAGACAGGCAGATCTCTTCTGTTCCTTCACAAACTTTATTCTCTTTAAGATTAGTTTGTTTTAAATTTTAGTTTTTATCATGTTATCATTCGATGCTGCCGTTAGCGTTTAGCTCCTGTTTTTCTACTTTGAGCTAGCCTTTCGCTACTTTTAGCTGTAGTAGACACCTACAGTATTTACTTTTATCTACCATTCTACTTATAGTTACAACTCTGCTCCTTTCAGATAGCATTATGCTATTTTTAGCTATAATTCTGCTACTTTTAGCTAGTATTCTGCACATTTCAGCTGGTATTTTGTTTTTGGCTAGTATGCTATTTTTAATATTTAGGTGCAATTCTACTTTTATCTGAGATTTAGCTATTTTTCTTCTACAGTTGTACTATTGTAGCTATAATTCTGCTTCTTTACATTTTACCAGCTCTATGTGAGCTTCAGTAAATTTTGGCTGTCATTCGGCTCTTAGCGTCGTGTTTTAGCAGCAGACGTCATCTCTCGATTGTGAAAAGTTTTGCCTGGAAAGTCGTCGTTGATCTCGTCCATCTCCAGAACCACGTCGTAGGGAACGCCAGCTTCAGCCAGAAGAACGTTCAGCTGGCCAGGCATCCGACCGGCCACCGGGTGGATCCCGAACCTGTTGAAGAGGAAAACTCAGATTGGTTTATCTGATCTGGGATCCTCGGTCTGGTTCTATACGAGTTCTGGTTCGTCGGACAGACAGAACTGGACTGACCTGACAGTCTTCCCCTGTTCCCTCAGCATTTTCACCATGTCTGCAATGGGGTACTGGGCTTTGGCTGCACACAGACCCCAACCTGCACAAAGAAACTGGATCAGAGAGGACTCCCTCAGATTTGGGTTTTGGTACAAATCTGGATTACGTTGAATAAACACAACGATTCGTGTTTCTCATCATGACTCACAGAAGTTCAACAATCTAAGCAGCATTTTTCTGAGAAAATGTGGCGTGCAAAGAATCGTTTTATTCCTTTAAAGCCTGGTGGCCAGAACCCTCAGAGTCCAGTCTGACCTCTCATTGAGTTTTCTGAAACCAAACATAAACCGTACGGTAATTCTCCAGACAATCTGAGTCTTCTGTTTCCTCACTGCTGGAGCTTTGTTGTTGACAGTGCACGGAGACGTCCCAGGGCCTGGTCTCAATCGCTGGTCCTCTAATGGAACCAGCATGTTGGACCACACAGCTGTCCTCAAGTTGGGCCACAGCCACTGGGAACAACAAGGATCCAGGACTTTTAAGAGTCCCCCCCACACACACACACTCAGGCTGCTGAACAACCAAATCAGCTGCCAGAACCACATTGTTGTTTCCAGGTGAATAAATCAAGACCGGCTCATTATCTCACCACTCATCATTCATGGTTGGACAGACGGTTCAGAGAATCAACGGAGAGGACTAACGCCCCCACGTGGTCCTGATCCAGGACTGAGATTCTTCAGAACACCTGTTTTCAGCCACAGTCTGGCAGAGCAGTCGGGGTAAACCTTTTTCTTTTTGACAGTTGGAGTCGATAAAATGAGAAACAGATGTTTCTGAGCCGAACCGTCTGC
>NC_056499.1:14803455-14810539 GCF_014905685.2 Nematolebias whitei | reverse complement strand
TTACACACCCCCCCCCCCCCCCCCCCCCCGAGGAAGGGGTTTCCCAAAGTCTTCCTGTCACTTTCAGGAGGACCGTCACCTTTATTCAGTTTATTTTAATCCTGGTCCAGATGTGGTACCACCTGCCCCCCTAAGCTGTTTTTTTATTTCACAGTTTTCAGCCACAGATGAGTCCTCCTTATCTGAGGTCGAGTCATGAGGTATCAGGTGTCAAGGTAATGTATATTATTTGCACTCACCATGCTCTGTACTTTTCTGCTCCTGTACTGTAATTGTGAATGATATTAAAGTGTTCCATGTAATAAGCAGTTTTGGTGTGACCGGTCCGTGAGGAACAGCAAGAGATAGTTTTGATTATCCTCAAGGTCGGTTGGATTAATATGATATGGATATGATACTGTGACGTGTTGATGATATGGATATGACACAATGACGTGTTGATATGATGTGGATATGACACAGTGACGTGTTGATGATATGGATATGACACAGTGACGTGTTGATGATATGGATATGATACAGTGACGTGTTGTTGATATGGATATGACACAGTGATGTGTTGATATGATGTGGATAGGACACAGTGACGTGTTGACATGGATATGATACAGTGACGTGTTGATGATATGGATATGACACAGTGATGTGTTGATATGATGTGGATAGGACACAGTGACGTGTTGATATGGATATGATACAGTGACGTGTTGATGATATGGATATGATACAGTGACAAGTTGATGATATGAATATGATACAGTGACGGGTCTTAAAGAGTCCTTGAGCTGCTGCTGACTCCCAGATCCCCTCCTGCTCCTGGCTGCAGCTGGGGTTCTGATAACAGCTGGACAGAGAGGGAGGGGCTACAAAACTGATCTTTTTCTGTTCAGGAAGTCAGAACGAGTCAGCGCTTCAGACAAGTGAAGGCATTGATAAGTAAATGATAATGGTAAATGGACTGTACTTATATAGCGCCTTTCTATCTTATTTCAAGATACTCAAAGCTCTTTACACTACAATCTGTGCCTCATTTACCCATTCATACAGCACTCTACTAGATCTCTACAAAGCTAATTGAACAAATCATTCTAAAGAGACTAATCAGAGCTTTATCACATTCACACACTGAACATACACATAAGTGTGATCTTGTAAATGCATTGATATTTTGTGATTGCTGGCTGTTCTCCAAAGATTTGTAATGAATCTGTTGAACTTACACCTGGTTGGTTTTTGGAAATCTCTTTTTTTTACGACGCTAGTCCAGGAGAAAATCTCAGACATCCCTTCCCCAACTCCTCCTTCGGGGACCCAAGGTGTTCCCCAACCAGAAAGGACGAAGAATCCCTGCAGTCTGGATCTACTCCAGACTCTCCTCTTAGAGGGATGGGTTCAGGAGGCATCCTAATCGGATGTCTGAACCTCCTCAGCTGAGTACTCTTGATGTGGAGGAGCAGCAGCTCTACTCTAAGCTCCTCCCCCATTTCTAAGGCTGAGCCCCCCCACCCTATGAAGGACGCTCAATTCAGCTGCTTGGATCCAGGATCTTGTTCTTTCAGTACAGATCCAGACATCATGACCACAGGTGAGGGTTGAAACGTAGACAGACCAGTAAATTCAGAGCTTTGCCTTCAGCTCAGCTCCTTCACCCAGACTGACTGGAGCAACGCAGGCAAAGCCCCGGTTTGTCGGGCTATCTCCTGCTCCATCCTACAGCCACTCAGGAACAAGTGTACCAGACACTGAACTTCTCCAATTCCAAACACTGAGCTGAATAATCAATTTGTTGACACCAATCCTGCATGATAGTGTGCACGTTAGTGTGCACGTTAGTGTGCACTAAAGTGTGCGTTCGCGTCGTGTCCACCTGGAGTGATGATGATGTTGTTGGCTTCCTTGATGATGTCAATAGTTTGGTCCACGTTGACCTCGGTGTGAGTGCCAACAATCTCCATGGGCTTCCCTCCTGCTGTGGAGGTGGTGCCGTACCCCCCCAGGATCACGTTGGGCAGTGAGCGGTTCATGGCCTGGGGGAGGGAGACAGCGTTACCTCCTGGAGCTCAGTTTGTTGTCCTGATGCATGCAGTGACTTACCACACACATGATGTACGACAGGATGGCGCCGGAGGAGCCAATCAGGGCTCCGACGATCGTCATGAGGTTATTGTCCAGTAGAAAGCCTTCAGCGCAGAGCGCCCAGCCTGAGTAGCTGTTTAAGACCGTGATGACCACGGGCATGTCGGCTCCACCGATGGCCGCCGTGAGGGTCACACCCTGAGGGAGGGAAGACGACGAGAACAAATATGTCAGTCGAGTTCAGAACAAATGAGACGCAAAACTACTCAACCATATGGCATATCGCCCACCACCTAGTAGGCTACAGTTTAAAACAAAGATCAGTTAGCACTCAGGATATGTGTTGAGGGTGACTGTCAGCTACTACCACACCCCATCTTAGCTCAACGTTTGTAAAATTCACTGAGTTGGAGCCATTTTAGTGTTTGCTAAGATGGTATCACCTGACTGCAGCTCCGGGTGACCAGTTGGAGACACAAAAATGTGAGAAAATTTGTAAATGTTCTCTTGGAGCATGCGGACCTGGTATTTGCCTCAGGCCCACATCCAGAGAGCATGAACCCTGACGCCAAAAATACAACCTGGAAACTCCCAGAAAACAAACTGGTTCAGTTTGTGAGGTCGAGACGCTTCGTCCATCTTTTTGAATACACATGGTATGTGTACAAAACGCCTCTTTTTTTTGGTCTCAGTTTGGTCTCTCAGGTCTTTAAACCTTGCCACGCATTTAGTTTCTGACTCGTTTAAGCTAAATTAAGATAATTGACTCTGGAAGCTCCGCCTCCATCTTTACACAGCCTCAGTTGTGTTGATGCATTTAAAGAACATATAAAGACATTCTTTAAAAACAGGCGTTTATCTAATTATTGAAGTTTTTTGTGTTTTACTCTATTTCTCTATGCTTTCATATGTTTGGATGTTTATTTGTATTTTGGTGAATATTCTTAATATTTTACTGCTTTGAGTGTGGCATCATCTCTATGAAAGGTGCTGTATAATATAAACTTTACTTTCTTTCTTCCTGCCACCTAAAACCAGCTCTGTTACTATTTAGGAAGAAAATGTGTTGCACAAATCTTTTTAACAAGTTTAAAATTCCCAGAACGAAGCTCTGAGGACCCTCATAAATACTGCTCCAGCAATCACAGCCAGGGCTTAATTTGTAAACCAATTGATGCCAGGACCCAAATAGCCAGTGGGCCAGCGGGGGGCAGAAAATAAAATAAATTATGGAAGTAAATTGGACTGTCTTTTTGACATTTTGATTGCTGTTATTTTGACAAATTAGCACTGTTGTTTTGATACGTGATGTAATGTGTGTATAACACAAACATTTCTCTCTTTGTATTTATAATTTATTTTTTACAGTAAGCTTTTTTTATTTATTATGTCTGAAATGTATGCAGAAGTTCCGACACATCAGCAGTTGTGTGCGCTTTGTAGAGCTGTCTGGAGATGCTCCTGTGTGTAACGTGCACTGTCTGCAGGGCGCGCCGCAGAAGGTGTTGGATGAAGACACTTCATCCCCGTGGGACATGCCGTCTGTGTCTGCTGGACAGGAGTGCGTGCTCGAGCTGGTGTGCGTGCTGTGGCCAGAACATCCACTCCACAGACTGGGTCCGCTGGGCCAAGGGCAACGTCTCTCATATTTTTAATAAATAATCACAGAAAAAATGTGCAATGACTTTGGACTTTTAGGGGCAGAGATTTGAGTTACTGGATCCAAGCAAACAATTACCGGAATGCACCCTGTCAAAATAAGAGCCTTCCTGGATCTTCTTTCAGCAGGATCCAGCTCAAATTAAGCCCTGGTCACAGCCCATGAAGAGACTGGCTGAAGACTGATTAGCTCTGGCAGCCATTTTGAACTAGATTAAATATAAAAGTTAATCATCTGTAGATCAGGTTTAGTCTTATTTATTGCCTTTGATGGTGTAAATGATAAATATGCTTCATTCCAGGTGGATGTTTTAGCCTTCTGCATACAGTAAAGGATGTCTTTGTTGAAACAAACTGGTCGTGAGTGAAAGACTTCATCTTTTCTTTGAAGATCCTGGTCCCTGAAACTCACCATTACAGCTGAAAGCCCAGACACCCCCAGCAGACAGCCCATGCCGGTCCCATAGCTGGAGCTGAGCATGAAGGGCACCATGATCCCCACGGAGGCCGCCATCAGACCCGCGTTCAACATGTGTCGACCTGGCAACAGCAGGGGCGCCGAGTTCAGGAGACCTGCACCCCAAAAACAGAAACCGTCACTCAGTTAGATGAAGGACGTGATTTACAACTAAAGAAATGAATTCAGTCTAAACTCACCAACGACCAAACAACCAATTACCAAATAGCTTCTCATGCCCCATTAAAGCTTCACGTTAAACTTAATTTAAAAGCTGCACCAACACGAAGTCTACGCCATGGTTGAGCAAAACATCTTTGACTTGAATTCAGTGGAAGAAGCTATAAAGTTCAGCGTTTACATTTACAGACGCTGATCAATCTGTTGGTACCCTTCCAAAACAATAAAAAAATAAATAAACACCTGATGTGACCCAAACGGTCCGTTCTGGTCTCATTAGAACCTTTTGGTTCTTGTCAGCATGAATTTTTAGCTTTGTGTGTCTTCTTCATCAAGATTCAAAACGGTGACCTCTGAGTTCAGCTTCGGCTCCTTTCGACCACTAATCTGTCTGATAAACCTGGGGTCGCACTTTCCCTTGCGTCCATGTACTGGAAGTTGGTCCACAGCCTTGTGAACCGTCTACTGTTGAATAATCTTGTCAGCTGTGGTCAGAGAAACCTGAAGCAGCTTGGAGACAGTCAACATGGAGGTCTATAATCAGACAGCTCTTTAGTTCTTCTGCTCCGTAAACAGAACCGACCCAAACGGCACAGAAACTGTTCCTTTAAGCAGGCTCAAGGTCTGACGGAGATACTGATGAAGGCCAAACAGTTGGAAACACGACCAGATTGTAAAGATTAATCATGACTTTAAGAGATCAACAGATTTGTCTCAAATAGTTTACCACCTCTACAATTTAACCACAAATCATTTATTTTTGTTTACTTCATCACACACTAAAGTCATGCAGATTTATTAGGTTGTCACATTTCACCAGAAATGTGCCACGATCAGACAGGAGAGGGGCAGTGTACTTCCTGTAAAACACATTACTTATATAACGTGTGCAAGACATTCCTTAATAATAAAAAAAAAACATTTTGATTAAAGCTACAACCTTGGAGCTTTCCATAGGCCACCAGAGATCCGCTGAAGGTGACGCCACCGATGTAGGTGCCCAGATACGCCACAGTCTTGATAACCCCGGCAGCTGCATGGGTGTCCAGGTGAGGGAACTCGATCATGTACTCGGCGATGCAGGTGAGAACCGCTGCCAGTCCCACCAGGCTGTGGAAGGCTGCCACCAGCTGAGGCAGGTCTGTGATTTCAATACGCTTGGCAATGGTGAGGCCTGCAGAGCAACCACCCAAAAACAGAACGTTACAGCAGAACTACCACCCACACACGACCCAGATCCAAAAACAGCTGAGAGCTGATGGTTCCAAGGCCAACACCTGTTTTGTGTTACTGTTTCAAACCAATCAAATGAAGCAAAAGAACTACAAAAACAAACAATAATAACTTTGTCTGTGCATGTTTTTCTGTTGATTACAGTAAAAACATCATTCTGACAAATAACTCCTCATGATCTTTTAAAACTAATTCTTGGACTTGAAACATTCAAAGTTAGGTTCTTTTGAAGAGAAAACTGAAGATGGGTGTAACCTTGTTGGTTCTGAGTCTTTATATGACTCCAACATGTTTTGAACTAAAATTGAGTCACAAACAACACAGTGGATCCACTGACCCAGGGTTCCTCCAGTGGCCATGGCCAGAGACATCTGAGACAGCAGCTCCACTGAAGGCTTCAGGGCACCGATGGTGGCAGCAAGGCCCCCCGCCACGCCCATCATGCCCAGAGCGTTCCCCAAACGAGACGTGTTCTGGGCAGAGAGGCCCGCCAGCGCTCCAACACAACAAAGACCCGAACCTAAGTACATCATCTGAGACAAGAGAAGGTTAAAAACTCAGACCCGGGTCCAGGTACATCATCTGCGACAGGAGAGGAGCAGGAACAAAAAGTTGGGCTGTGATGTAAAACGTAACGTTTGAATCTGATGGCAGGTGAGACACTTAGAGAGGCTGGATCTGTCAGAAGTAAAGATGGGCAGAGGTTCAGCAGTCTGTGAAAAACTAAAATAATGGAACAATTTAAATAAAACGAGCTGTTTCAGCTCAGGTTTCTTTTAATTCAGAGGACACTACAGCATAAACACCTTTTTATCTGTACAACAAAAAATATATATAATTATTAGAGTTATTAGAAGCACCGTCATCCTGACCATCAGCTGAGTGTGAGCTAAATATTCTTGTCTTATTTCAAATCAGAGTTAAAGTTAAAAAAATGGAACTGGATGTGTGTGTGGTCCTTACCTGCTCGATGTTGTAGCCAGCAGCCACTGAGATTCCATATCCGCCAACAAACCCCACCCCCGGCAGCAGGTACAGGTAGTTATACTCAGGAGGGTCCGTGGGACGTTTGAACATGTCCAACATCCTCTGGGTGATCAGGAAGCCTCCTGCAGAGGTTGGACAGCATTAATCAGGACAGGCGGGTGATACTGTAAACAGGAAGTTCTGTGACGAGAGGCAGACCTGCAATGTTGATGGAGGAAACGAAGGCAGCAGCCAGAGCCAGACTCTCAGGCAGGGAGGAGGGTGTGAGACCCCCACCCATCAGGACCAAACCCCCTACTGCAGTCAGACCTGAGACAGAACCACAGGAAGTCATTTTAGTGATCTTTGACCTGACAGAACCACAGGAAGTCCTTTTAGTGACCCCTGACCTGACAAAACAACATGAAGTCATCTTAGTGACCTTTGACCTGACAGAACAACATGAAGTCATCTTAGTGACCTTTGGCCTGACAGACAGAACTACAGGAAGTC
>NC_056499.1:14800967-14803445 GCF_014905685.2 Nematolebias whitei | reverse complement strand
TCATCTTAGTGACCTTTGGCCTGACAGACAGAACTACAGGAAGTCATATTAGTGACCTTTGGCCTGACAGACAGAACTACAGGAAGTCATCTTAGTGACCTCTGACCTGACAGAACAACATTAAGTCATCTTAGTGACCTTTAACCTGACTGAAGTACAGAAATCATCTTATAGTTGGGGCCGAGATGGTGTAGAGGCAGGGCAGCCGGCTTGAGACCCGAAAGTCCCAAGTTCGATCCCCAGTCACTGCATACCGAGTGGTGTCTCTGGGCAGCACACCTCATCCCCAAAATAACCCCTCCCCACCCACGCCCTCAATAGCTGCCCACTGCACCACCTGGTGGTGGATGGGTTAAATGCAGAGACTAATTTCACCATTGTATGGAAACATACAGTGATGACATTGTGATTGACATTATTATTGTTACATTAGTGACCTTTGGCCTGACAGACAGAACTACAGGAAGTCATCTTAGTGACCTTTGACCTGACTGAACTACATGAAGTCATCTTAGTGACCTTTGACCTGACTGAACTTCAGGAAGTCATCTTAGTGACCTCTGACCTGACAAAACCACAATAAGTCAACATTGGGGAGTGGTGGCACAGAGGTTAGAAGATGGGCTTGTGATCGGAAAGTCGCAGGTTCACCTCCCGGTACCGTCAACATCAAAATGTGGGTGGAAAAAGGTGAAACACCCACACCTGCCCCCACCCTCATTCGCTCCACCCTGGGCCCATGAGCAAGGCTCTTAACCCCCAACATCTGCTCCCTAAACAGGTCTCTCTTGAAAATGTGTTCCCGTGGCTCAATGAGACTACCTGGATAAATAAAGGCTAAATGAAAAATTAAGTCATTTTAATGACCATTAACCTGACTGAACTAGAGGAAGCCATCTTAGTGACCTTTGACCTGACAGAACAACATGAAGTCATCTTAGTGACTTTTAACCTGACTGAATCACAGGACGTCATCTTAGTGACCTTTGACCTGACAGAACAACATGAAGTCATCTTAGTGACTTTTAACCTGACTGAATCACAGGACATCATCTTAGTGACCTTTGGCCTGACTGAATCACAGGACGTCATCTTAGTGACCTTTGACCTGACAGAACAACATGAAGTCATCTCAGTGACTTTTGACCTGACTGAAACACAGGAAGTCATCTTCATGACCTTTGACCTGACTGAACCACAAGAAGTCATCTTAGTGACCTTTACCTGACAGACAGACAAAGACCAATAGCCTGGCTAAGGCTCCTACAGGAAGTGCATATTGACCTCTGACCTGAAATGGCGTTGGTAACAGACATAAGGGGCGAGTGCAGAGCGGGGGTCACGCCCCACACCGTGTGGTATCCCACGATCCCTGCCAGACCGAAGGTCGTGATCATCTGAGTGAACGCTGCGTTGGGTGAGATGATCCCCAGAGCGAGGCAGGTGGAAACACCTGGAATACAGAGACACACATGAGGAAGCACTCCTGTCAATCATTTATGTTCAGTTGTCATCAGAGGGATTTATGTTGAATGTTTGTAGTTAAAAGCTTAAAAAAATCTGAATAAATAAAAGTATTTTTTTTAATCAAAGTTATTTTGTCTTTAATTTCTCTTCTGAATGCTGAGTCATCACTTTGCTGCCATATGAGGGTTTCTGTACATTTTCTGCACTTTGTTCTGTTTGAGCTGTTCAAACATCAAAACATTCAGCTCATTCAGGAAATAGCTGGTCTTTTTGTATCTTTTGAACTTTTCAAAATAATAAACTTTGTATACAAATATAGAAATACACAGAGAGCTCTTTAGTTCCTTATAAATCAAAAATCTTTCTAAAACATGTTTTATGAATCTAGCTTTGATTTTGTCTTTCTATGCTACATTTAGCTGTTAACTAAAGTTTTGCTACTTTCAGCTGTTGCTACAGGTTTTGCTACTTTTTTAAAATTTTGTTTCTGCTGGTTTCAGCTCCTGTTCGGATAGCTTTGGCTACAGTTCTGCTGCTTTTAGCTTCTGTTCTGCTGCTTTTAGCTCTTGTTCTACTGATTTTAGCTCCTGTTTTGATAGATTCGGCTCCTGTTATGCTGGTTTTAGTGCGGCTGTGGCTGAGTGGTTAGAGCAGTCGTCCTCCAATGCAAAAGTTGGGGGTTCGAATCCACCAGCAGTCACATGCCGAAGTGTCCCTGGGCAAGAAACTGAACCCCTCGTTGCCTCTGATGTGTGTCCCATCGGTGTATGAATGTGATAAAGCTCTAATTAATCTCTTTAGAATGATAGGTGCTATATAAGTAGAGTTCATTTACTATTTTAGCTCCTGTACTGATGGTTCTAGCTCCCGTACTGCTGGTTTTAGCTCCTGCTCTGCTGGTTTTAGCGCCTTTTCTTTTGCTTTTAGCTCCTGTTCTGATGGTTTTAGCTCCTGTTCTGCTGTTTTTAGCTCCTGTCCTGATGGTTTTAGCTCCTGTTCTGCTGTTTTTAG
>NC_056499.1:14795093-14800957 GCF_014905685.2 Nematolebias whitei | reverse complement strand
TTTAGCTCCTGTCCTGATGGTTTTAGCTCCTGTTCTGCTGTTTTTAGCTCCTGTCCTGCTTGTTTTAGCTCCTGTACTGGTGGTTCTAGCTCCCGTACTGCTGGTTTTAGCTCCTGCACTGCTGGTTTTAGTTCTTGTTCTGCTGTTTTTTGCGCCTTTTCTGGTGCTTTTAGCACCTGTTCTGCATGGTTCTGTTTACGTGTGTCAGACCTGCAGTGTAGACACTGGCAGAGGTCAAAGTTCGTTTGAAAGGTGAAACGGCTGCAGCTTTCTCCGCCTCCAGCTCTGCCACAGTCTTCTGTTGGACTGGAGCTGGGGGGAGCGTCTTAGGGAGGGGGGCCGGGAACATGTTCCTGCCTTCCTGCACACAAACAGAAAGACACAACATGACCGGTTTCTGAGCGAGACCCAAATCCAGATCCAGGGCCTGGTCCGAGTAGAATGGAGGAACAACGATGTGTCCCGTAGATTTCTCTGAAATGAATGATCTGACAGAAAATTAGATTTTGAAATGTTCCTAACAGTCTGAGATCCAGTTTTGTCCTGTCCCAGCTGGTTGTGTCCCAGTTCTGAGACTAAGGAGATGTGATGGAGGGTAAAAACCAACCTGCATGACCAGAGTCCCCCTGATGACGTGGTCTATGGTTCCGTAGTCGAAGTCCTCGGTGGGCTCGTAGTGGAAGTACTCCTTGTCTGGACTGATGCCCTTCAGGAGCTTCAGAATGTTGTTGGAGTACAGGGTGCTGGCCTGGGTGGCCATCCGGCTCGGGAGGTCCGTGTAGCCCACGTGAGTCACGCCCTGATACAAAAACACATGGCTCAAACCGTTCTACGGGGTCCGAAGCACCAGTTCCAACCAGGGAGCTCACCTTGTGAATGTGCAGCTCTCCAGGTCTGGTGGTCTCGATGTTCCCCCCGGCCTCAGCAGCCAGGTCCACCACCACAGAGCCGTCCTTCATGGACTCAACAAACTCTTTCTTAATAAGAACCGGAGCTCGTTTCCCTGCAGGGTAGCGAGAGGTAACACAGGCTCAACTGGACCTGTTTACTGGACCCAAACTATCCACAGAACCTGAGACAACATTTTACAATCTGCACATTTTAAACCGAGCTCTGAACTGAAACAAACATAAACATGAATCTTGTTTTTAGATCTGCAGCCATGAAGGAGCTCTGAACGGAGCAGTTTGGGACACGTGACTTGAAGGTCCAGCTCCGAGTACCATATGGTATGAACATGGACAGAACCAAGCTGAGAGCAGCTGCAGCGACTCACCGATGGGACCACTCTCAGCTACTACCACAGCAGGGTCTGTGAAACTGGCTGACCTGGAGCCATTCTGGTGCTTGCTCAGGTTCACTAGCTGTGACGGCCATATTGATGTACGTCCAATAATTACTTCCTGAAAGTTTCACTGACATCTGCCCACTGGTTCATGAGATGTTTCGCTAACACTGCAGACCAACAAACACAGAGAAAGACAAATGTAGACCGATACACACACACACACACACACACACTCAGATCGACACACAGACTGACATACAAACCAACACACAGATGACAAACACACACAGACGACACACACACACAGATGACAAACACACACAGACCGACACACACACAAACAGACCGACGCACATAGACCAACACATATGAAAACATGATCACCCTTCAGCCTTTGCTGGTGAGCGGTCATAAATATGAGTAAAGTTTGTGGTGAACTTGTAAAAAAAAAAAAATGAAATTAAAACAAATCATTTCACATCAGATTCATTCAAAGTCATCTGAAGGTCAAAACAATTCAACAGATGTGAGTCCAAACATCTGTCTGAGCTTCAGCTGCTGTAGATTCTGAGTCACCATGGATACAGTAAGTAAACAACAAATGAACTTCTATTTTGTAGCTGAAGACATTGCACTTCCTGTTCAGTTATGAACCTAGAGTCGCTTGCAGATCTTTGTCCCTACCCTCCCTGCTGAGGGTCATCAGTTGTCTGCCTCCTGAGAGGAGGGTCAACAGGGAGACAAAGACCCTGAAGACTCTCAGGAGGAAGGGGAGGGACCTGGTCTGCAGGTGACTAGGTCCATAACTGAGGTCATAATATGGGTCAGGTAGACCTGCAGTCTCTCCAGACTTTCTGAATTGAAAACGTTCCTCAGATCAGAAGTGAAGCGTCTTCAGTTACAGAAGAGAAGTCCAGGTGTTGTTTTTGTTTGTTTGTTTGTTTGTTTGTTTTAAACTTTTTTGGGGGTAAGGCAGAAATAGATGATGAATTATTAAATGTTTAATAAAGGTGGTCTTAGTTCTGGACCTGGGATCAGAGCTGTGCTGATGATGATGTCCACCTCTTTGCACTGCTTGGAGAAGAGGTCCATCTCTGCCTCCAGGAACTCTTTGGACATCTCTCTGGCGTAACCTCCGACCCCATCACCCGACTCTTTGATGTCCACCTCCAGAGGCTCCGCCCCAAATGACTTGAACTGCTCCAGAGCTGCAGGTCTGACAGGAAACAAGCAGTTTGCATATCATCAGAACCACCAACACAGACTGGGAGACAGGAGGACAGTTCCTCCTTCCATGTCCTACCTGGTGTCAAATCCTCTCACGATGGCCCCCATGGACTTAGCTGCTCCTGCCGCTGCTAGACCGGCCACCCCGCCTCCAATGACCAGAACCTGAGGACAGAACCAACACCAGTCTGAGGACAGAACCTAAGCCATCTTGGGGACAGAACCAACATTATTTTTAAAAAAGAACCCCTGAAGGAGACAGGCGTCTCAGGGTCCAATCGTTACCTTGGCCGGAGGAACCTTTCCTGCCGCAGTGATCTGACCCGTAAAGAACCGACCGAAGTGATTAGCAGCCAGAACCACAGCCTTGTATCTGCAAAGCAAAAAGGCAGCAGGTCAGTTCTGATCTGATCCGGTTCTGATCAGGAAAGTTCTCGTTTTAAACCTTAAATTCAATCAGAACCTTCGGGTTTTAACTCTAATTTAAATAATTTCTGAGTTTGACCCGTTTACAGCGACTGTGGAGGAAATATGGGTTAATGTGATCCACAGTAATTTCAGGTTCTGGTTCTGGTTCTGGTTGTGTTCACCCTGCAATGTTAGCCATGGAGCTGAGAGCGTCGTAGCCCTGAGCGATGGTGACTCTGGGCACCTGGTCCATGGCCAGAACCGTGCTCTGCCTCTCTGACAGCTTCTTCATCAGGTCTGGGTTCTGTGCTGGGTAGATGAAGCTCACCAAGGTGGACCGGGCCTTCATGAGGTCTACCTCGCTCAGAGTGGGAGCTCGGACCTGAAACCAAACCGGAACCACGGTTAGAACCAAAAGTTCTGTTTCAGTAATTCAAATCGAGACCATGGACGTCAAGAACCTTAAGGACTAGATCCGATCCGAGGGCCCCTCTGACGTCAGTGATCGTCGCTCCGGCGTCTCGGTACAGCTGATCCGAGAACTTGGACTCGTCTCCGGCGCCGCTCTCCACCTGGACCCCGAAGCCCTGTTTGACGAGAGCCTGGACCCCCGCAGGAGACAAGGCCACACGGCGCTCGTTCTGAAGAGTCTCCTTAGGAACGCCGACCACCAGGTCTCTGTAGGGCACACCTGAAGACACACAGAGACAGTGGCACACAAAGACACATGGGGATTTACCTGTCTAAAAAAGGTTGAACGAGTTACACACAGTTGGGTCCAGTTCTGTCAATCAAATCAATTATGAACCGTCAAATGGGAAATAGGAGGTGCTTAAACTTCCGGTAGTTTTCCAGATATTTTCACATCTTTTCTGAAATGTGGGTCCACACTCAACGTGAACAAAGTTCTGGTCTGAATTGAATCGCAGAACTTTAATGAAAAACACGTGAACCATCGAAACGAGACGGATGGTGTCACTGCCCTGTGTGTTAGTGTGCGTGGCGTCGTGTTACACATTTCTTCTTTCCAAAAATGGCAGAGTGGCCTCGCCGTCATTGTGACATTTTCAGCAGGTGATTGGCTCTGAGCCACACACACACACACACACACACACACACGCACATTTGGCTCTGAGCCACACACACGCACACACTCACTCCGTATTTAAACTTTAGAGCTCTTGGAGCGTCATGAATCGTCTAAAACGCCTCTGAGTCGTCCATCTGCAGACCAGTTGAGTAAATTCTGACCTGCAGCCGAGACCCGATGGGTCACCTTTAACTGACCTCCTGTCGGCTCGGCTCTTACCGGGTCAGAACTTTTCTCCATGTTAGGAACGTCTAAACCGACCAACCTGAGCAGGTTTCCCCTCCTCTGAGCCAAAACCAGGAGGGCCGGGGACCCTCTATGAGGGGGTCTCAGGGTTCCTACCTCTGGAGGCTGTTTGGTCCCATAGGACAGGGAAGGTCCTGAAGGTCCTGCTGAGTGGTTTCTGCTGGAGTCTCCTCTGGGACAGAGACAGACAGGAGCTGGACACGCAGCGCAGGACGGTGGACATGGTGGTCCTGAGACTCTGCTTCTTCACCGTGAACACAGAAGAGTTAACACGTTAACTGTCAGACAACATGGATCATCCTGTCCCTCAGTCCTCTGTATCTCAGTCCCTCAGTCCTCTGTCCCTCAGTCCTCTGTCTCTCAGTCCTCTGTCCCTCAGTCCTCTGTCCCTCAGTCCTCTATCCGTCCAAGGCCTGCAGGCTGCAGAGTGACACTTACAGGGTCACCGGGTGTACGACAGCTGCAGGACTGTTCGCGAGATCTGGAGCTCTGACGTCAGAGGGAGACGGGTCCAGCCAAGTCTGTCCTGCTGGGGAGATGGGGGGGATCAGGGTCAGAGGTCAAATACATATCCTTACACAATTTAAAATGATAAAAAGATAAATAGGTACCTTATAAACCCAGTCATGAGGCAAAACTTGAGGCTCAGATTTATCTGTTTAATTTAATTTCTCATTCAGGTCAATCTAAAACCGTCTTTAAAATAAAAAAAAAAAAAAACTTCTGATTGGTTCTGAGGATGAGAAAAGTTTTATTATTGATTTTATTCTCAGAGTCCCAGAAACTGCAGGTTCACCTGTTAGACGTCCTTTACCCAGAATTCTTCACGAGCCGCTGCTCCTTTTATTAATAGAAAGCCTTCCCCACCTGTGACCCAAAACGCCAGTTCACCTTCAGATAGTGACGACGTGTTATACGAGAAAATCAGGGCGTCTGTTTTATTTTAAAACAGCACAATAAAACATTTTGTTTTATGATTACTAATGCATTTTTATAGATTAAATTAATTAAAATAATCTTGGAAATTGATTGTTTTTGGTCTCGGTGTAGTTTTGATTTTTGTCCACCAGATGAGGCCAGAGGGTGAGAAAATTAATAAAATATTGGACAACTAAGACGTTTCCCTGTGCCTCACGGGCTGGAGTATTTTAACAGTTCTGTATTTCAAACATTTTTTAACTATCCATCCATTATCTTTACCCGTTTATTCCATTTTGGGTCACGGGTGTCGCCGGTGCCCATGTCCAGCCATCACTGTGCGAGGGGCGGGGTACACCCTGGACGGGTCGCAAGTCCATCACAGGGACACATAGAGACAAACGAGACAAACAACCATTCACTCACTCACACCTAGGGACAATTTAGAGTTACCAATCAGCCTAACATGCATGTTTTTGGTCTGTGGGAGGAAACCGGAGTACCCGGAGAAAACCCACGCATGCACGGAGAGAACATGCAAACTCCACCCAGAAAGGCCCCTGGACCGGGGTTTGAACCAGGGACCTGCTCGCTGAGAGGCAGCAGCTCTACCAGTTGCGCCACCGTGCTGCCTCATTTTTTAACTAATTAAAAAAAAAATTTGCTATTGTTTAAAATTTTGCCATA
>NC_056499.1:14787110-14794693 GCF_014905685.2 Nematolebias whitei | reverse complement strand
TATATATATATATATAATACTACCTAATACCACTAATATTATTACTTGTGAAATA
Source organism: Nematolebias whitei (assembly GCF_014905685.2). NCBI lineage: Eukaryota > Metazoa > Chordata > Actinopteri > Cyprinodontiformes > Rivulidae > Nematolebias > Nematolebias whitei. Next base: position 14,794,638 of record NC_056499.1, on the reverse strand, counting down.
TTTATTTACTAATTCATCCTACTTGTACCGTTATGTTCTATGTTGTTGTTGTTTAATGTATTTCTTTTGGACCTTGTAAATATATTTATTTTTCACTTTTTGGTACTTTATTTGTTCCTTTATTACAGGCTTTAGTATTTCTTGTTTGTTTTTTAGCGAGTCGAATCAGTTCTTCTCATCCTGAATATTTCATTGCATAGCTGACCTTGTGTTAACCTGCATATGCAGACATGTAATGCAATGCAGACATGTTCCTGTTTTTAGTTTTCTACATTCGCCTTAGAATCTAGCTGTTTTTTGTTTTTTTGTTACCTTTTCCTTTTAGCCATCCTATTTGTAAAAAAAAAAAAACTGTATTATGACTTTTTATAATTGTTTATTATTGTTGATGTTGTCCATTGTTGTCATCTTTCTTTGTTGAAATCAGGTCTCTCTTGTAAATGAGTCCTCGAGGCTCAATGGGATTTACCTGTCTAAATAAAGGTTGAATGATTGATATGACAAATAAACAATAGACGCTTAGCGGAACCCATGACAAGGTTTTTGTTGTCCATCTTTTTCAGAAGACGCCACATGGTTTTTGTAAACATTGGTCTTGTCGTAGCTTATAGCTTATAGTTACGGTGGCTAATAATATAATAATAAAAGCTAAAAGTTACTGCCTGCTGTAAAACCTTAAACATGTCAGTTCACCACAACTTTACTGAATTACATAAAACCTTTTTAATTAAACTAATCAACGCAGGGAAATTTTTATTGTAACTAGCCGGTTAGCTAGTTAGCATGTAGCTAAAGTTGCATAGTTCTGGTTCAGTTTTGGGTTTTGTCCTGCTGACGTTCCGGTGGGTTCTGATGAACTATGCGGTCTCTGAGACTCGTGTCTGTGGATCCTTCGGACCGGGGTTCTCAGAGATGCAGGCTGGGTCCGGGTCTTATGTCGGCGCTGGGTCTGAAACTGGGCTCCCCGCTGCTGGTCTCTGTTCCCGGCGGGAGCTGCATCTGCACCGCCTGGCCACGCTCGGACCTGTCGGAGGACTTCCTGCAGATGGACCTGAAGTGTTTCAGCCGCGGTCTGATCTCTGGGATCCCCTCACAGCTGATCCTGGACCCGAGTCAGCTGAGACCTGTACCCTGCCCCAAACTGAAGGCTGTCACAGTGACTGTGGTGGTCCAAAGTCCGGACTACAGGAGAACTTCTGGTCGGGTTGTCCATGAGCTCGTGAGGGATCTGTTGAGGGGGATTTCTGTCCATCAGGGGTTCGTCATAAACCTGGAGGATTATGAAACACCGATGAGATATGCTGTTGTGGACCACATCAGTCCAGATTCGGGTAGTTCTGGATTAATCACCTCAAAAACCGCTGTGGAGGTCTCCGGGGTCCAGACAGTCCGGTTTTACAAGAGTCAGCTTCAGAACCAGCAGAACCCCCCACTAGGAGGACTGGAGGAGGTCCGTTAGTTGACCCTACTTATTCATAGCTTTTAGCTACTATTTTACGGCTTTTAGCTAACATTCTGCTACCGCTTGCTTTTTGAAGACTTTAGCTGTTGTTTTTGCATTATTTATTTGGTGTTTATGCAACCTTTAGCTAGTGTTACTGCAGATTTTAGCTAGTGTTTATGCAACCTTTAGCTTGTGTTATGCAGACTTTTAGCTGGTGTTTATGAAACCTTTAGCTGGTGTTTTTGCAGCCTTTAGCTGGGGTTTTTGCAGCTTTTAGGTGGTGTTTTTGCAGCCTTTAGCTGGTGTTTTTACAGCCTTTAGCTGGTGTTTGTACAGTTTTTAGCTGGTATTATTACAGCCTTTAGCTCATGTTTTTGCAGCCTTTAGCTGGTGTTTTTACAGCCTTTATCTGATGTTTTTTTTACAGCCTTTAGCTGGTGTTTTTGCTGCCTTTAGCTGATGTTTCGCTTTAACTCCGTTCCAGGTTCTCCATTTAGCTCTGTCTGTGTTTGCCATGAAATGTCGTGTCTCTGGTCTACTTGGAAGTGTGGACCGTCCAACACTGTTTTTTGTCCCCTGCAGGTGACATCGTCCCTGAGAGAGATACTGCAGCTGCCTCTGGTCTATCCCAACACCCTGAGGTCTCTAGGGGTCTCCTGTCCCAGAGGGGTACTCCTGATCGGGCCTCCAGGAGTTGGAAAGACCCTGTCAGTCCAAAAGGTGGTCCAGGAGGTGGGAGCCAGCCTGGTGGTGGTCCGTGGACCAGAGGTACAAATAATCTGATCTCTGTTTGGTGTTGGGCACCGAGACGAGTTCTCAGATTTAATTTGTGGATGAAAAAAGCCATTTAGTAAAACCTTAAATAAATAAATACAAGTTAAAAATAAACCACAAAGTTAAAACTAAAATGAAATTGTCTTTATTCTCAGACAGAACTGCAGTCTGATCATTATTATCGTTAATCTCCATCTTCTTCCTCTGATCTGTGGAGGGGTCGCTGAGGCAACAAGTCCAGGAGAGAAACCCAGACCTCCCTCTCTTCAGAGACCCTATCCAGCTCCTTCTGGGAGGATCTATAAGCCCTCCAGAGACTTCTGGGTCTGCCCCGGAGTCTCCTCTCAGTGAGACATGTCCAGAATACCTCCAAAGGGAGGTGTCCTGATCAGATGAACCTCCTCAGCTGACTGCTTTAGATTCAGAGGAGCAACAGCTCTACTCCTATTCCTAGCGTCCTCCGGATGACTATGCTCCTCACCCTATCTCTAAGGCTGAGCCCAGCCACCCTGTGAAGGAAAGTTCATTTCAGTTGCTTGGATCCAGGTTCTGGTTTTTTGTGTCATGATCCATAACACACAAACACAGGTAAGGACCCCACTTTCCTTTTTTTTTCTTTTGAGTTGCCAAATGCCAGGACCTCCTCAAAGTCAACCAGAAGTCCTCCATGGCCTCCATGAATTCCTTCCATGCCAGAGTTTTTGCATCCACAACCACCAAAGTTGCAGTCCTTCTGGCTACCCTGTACCTGGACAGCCAAGCCCTGAAGACCTTCTTCTTCATCATGACAGCCTCCATCATCGCTGGTGTCCAGCAGTGGGTTCTTGGGTTGCTGCTGTGACAGGCACCAATGACCTTCAGGCCACATGTCCTGGAAGCCCCATCTGCAGTAGAGGCCCTGAACATAGCTCGTTCAGATTCCACGTCCTCGACCTCCACCGGGGAAAATAAAAACCTCCCCCGGAAGTGTGAGTTGAAAGCTGCATGGACCAAGGGCTCCACCAGATGTTCCCAGTTTAACCTTACTATGCGTTTGGGTTTACCAGGTCTGTCTGGCAGCTTCCTCCACCACCGGATCCAACTCACCACCAGGTGGTGATCAGTTGACAGCTCTGCCCCTCTCTTTAGCCGAGTGTTCAACACATAGGATCACAGCACAGGTCCAACGACACGATTTTTGGCCTAAGGTGGCCTGGTACCGCGCTATGCTCAAACATGGTGTTTGTTATGGACAGCCCAGGCCTAGCACAGAAGTCCAATAAGCAAACACCATTCCTTTTCAGATCAAGAAGGTCGTTCCTCCCAATCATCTTCTTCCAGATGACTGTCATTGCCCACATGGGCATTGAAGTCACCCAGTAGAACAAGGTAATCCCCAGATGGCACCCTTTCCAGCTCAACATCCAGATTCCTCAGACAGGCCAAGTAATCTGAACTGATGTTTGATGCTCAAGCACAAACAAGTCAGAATCTCCCCTCTCGCTCACCAGGGAAAACTCCCAACACCGAGGCATTCAGCTGGGGGCTTGTGAGTATCCCCATACTCGCCCGACGCCTCTCTTCCTGGGCAACTGGAGTAGGAGAGAGTCAAACCCATCTCCTGGAGTTGGGTTCCAGAGTTCAAGCTGTGCATAGAGGTGAGCCCAACTATATCTAGTTGATACCGCTCAACCTCACATACGAGCTCCGGCTTCTTATCCGCCAGTGAGGTGACAGTCCAAGTCTATAGAGCTAGTCTGTGCCACCAGGAATCAGCATGGCCAGGGAGCCTCTCTCACCTGCCACACAGCTTGCTTTGCACCTGACCTTTATGCTCCTCCTTGCAGGTAGTTGGCCCATGTGGGGGCAGCTTCCTTTCTTTCTTTCGGGCTAGGCCTGGCTGAGCCCCAGGAGCCAATGAAAAACTTGCTCTCTGTTCCAAGGACAAAATATAAACGCTGGGGTGACAGTGCCTTTTTTGCGGCTGCACCTCGACTCTGGAATAAGCTCCCACTTGATCTACGTCAGATTACTGAACTTGGCCCTTTTAAATGGAAGCTCAAGACTTTTTTTATTCCAACAGGCTTTTAGTCCTTAAACATGTGTTGACATTTCTGGTTCTCTTTTTGTTATTTTATTGTTTTTTCTTGCGTTTAGCTTGTTGTCATTTTAATTACTGTTTTTGTTAAGCACTTTGGTCATCATCACCGTGGTTGTGTAAAGCGCTATAGAAATAAATAAATAAATATATAAATGTTCGACCACCAACTTTGGCTTCAGGGAAGTGTCCCCGTTTTCAGCTTGACACAGACAATAATTCCGAGTGTCACAATGCCGGACAGGACAAGAGGCAATAAAAACCCCAAACCCTCCACCATGTTGGGGGCAATTCTGCGGAGGAATAATTACCGTAAATTCTGACGATAAAAACAGTTGATTCTTACAATAATTAACACTGATTCTGACGATAATTACCATTAATTATTGTTGCTGGAAATCTTTTTTCCAGGTGGTTGGGTCACGGCCGGGTGAGAGCGAGGAGACTTTGCGGGCCGTGTTTGAGCGCGCTCAGTCCGAAGCAGAAGAAGGTCCCTGCGTTCTCTTCCTGGATGAACTGGACTCTCTGTTCCCAAAGAGAACCGGGTCGTCAGCACCAGAGAACCGGCTGGTGGCTCAGCTGCTCACTCTGATGGACGGGATGGATCAGTCCGATCGGTTCCTGATCGTAGGAGCCACTAACAGACCGGACAGCTTGGACCCGGCACTACGGCGGCCCGGCAGGTTTGACAGGGAGGTAAAGTGATTTGATTTGTTTTTTAACACCTGAGTTATTCATATTTCAACCTGTGAGCTCTGAGCTGTGTTTTCCTCCTGCAGCTGATCATCGGAGCTCCGACTCTGCAGCAGAGAACATCCATCCTGTCGGTTCTGTGTCAGAAGATGCCCGTGTGTCCTGGTCTGAACATCGCAGAACTCTCCCAGATAACGAGTGGATACGTCGGAGCGGATCTCAGCGCTCTGTGCAGAGAAGCTGCCATGAACGCTTTGAGGGAAACCGTGAAGGTGAACCCAACAGAACGCTGAGAGTCAGACAGGTTCTGAGAGATTCTCTGGGCAGAAGTTCAGAAGATTTAACTGAGCTGTGGTACCGATCCGATCAGCTGTTCAGGAGTTCTGATGTTAAACTTTGGATGATTCAGTTCTTTTCACTTATTCCAACTTTAACAGGTTTCTGTCTCTGCGTCTCTGTCCATCTCTGCAGGGTTCAGGAGAACGTCAGGTGGATCTGAAACACTTCCTGGAGGCTCTGAGGACAGTGGGTCCGTCCTGCCTGAGGAGCAGTCCTGGCAGGATGGAGGTCCTGCCGCTGCTTTGGGAGCAGATCGGAGGTTTGAAGGATGTCAAGCTCAAACTGAGACAGGTAGGTAAACGAGTTATCAGTCCTCGTTTGTCAATCAAAGCTAAATGATTGTTTTCTGTTAAAAGAGCATCGAGTGGCCTCTGAGACACCCCGAGGCATTTGTCCGTCTGGGCCTGAGCCGTCCTCGTGGCGTCCTGCTTTATGGACCTCCTGGATGTGCTAAGACGTCTTTGGTCAGAGCTGCAGCCACGTCCTCCCGCTGCAGCTTCCTGTCTGTCAGCGGCGCCGAGCTGTACTCTCCTTACATCGGAGACTCAGAGAAAGCTTTAGCTCAGGTGAGTCCATCAGTGTCCATCTTTACTTCCTGTTTGTTTCGCCTCCAATCATCCGAGTCCCTCTGCGCTCCTGCAGCTGTTCCTGCAGGCCCGGGCCTGCGCTCCCTGCATCCTGTTCCTAGACGAGATTGACTCTCTGATCGGCTCACGATCAAATGGTCAGAACCTTAACAGCGTTCAGACCCGCTTGCTGTCTGTGCTCCTGAATGAGATGGATGGGATCGGCCTGAAGACCCTGGAGAGGAGAGGAACGGAGAAGATCCTGCATGCGGGGGGAGGGGAGGAACCACACATGCAGAAACAGGTCATACCGACGTCACAACCTCTGCTTGAAACAACGGGACTTGAGTTCTGAGTTGTTTTTGTTTCCCTACAGTTGGATCTTCAGGAGGTCTGCAACAAGGACGTGATGGTTGTCGCTGCCACCAACAGACCTGAGTGTTTGGACAGCGCTCTCCTCAGGCCGGGCAGGCTGGACCACATCATATATGTGCCCCCACCTGACCAACAGGTAAACCTTCCAGGAAGATCTTCTGTCTGTGATGAACTGACCTGACCGGAGCGTGGTTTTGTGTTTTTAGGCCCGATTCTCCATCCTGCAGGTCTGCACCTCGTCCATGCCCGTGGACGATGACGTGTGTCTGAAGGAGCTGGCTGCTAAGACAGAACTGTACTCTGGAGCAGACCTGGAGAACCTCTGCAAAGAGGTAATAGTGTGTCAGGTGCATGTAAATACAAAAGTCAGACTCACACGAGTACTCAGAGGTTTATGTTTTATTTTCCAGGCTGCTCTCCTGGCGTTAGATGAAGAGAACTTGGAGGCTTCGTCCATCAGACACTCTCATTTCCTTCGTTGTCTCAATAGAACGAGTCCTTCTCTCACCGCTCAGCAGATCAAAGCTTATCTGGCTCCGCCCACATGATTTAACCTCCTCTGTTCATGTATTAATGCACAAATATAGCAATAAAATCAGTCCAACCAAAACTCCAGCCTGTTTTGACCCTGATTCTCAGTGTGACCACTGGGGGGCGCTACACGCTGACACTGATGTTCATTAAGTGGATGTTGTGCCCTTAGTGCTGCATTACAATACAGGAAGATGCATCTGTCTACGTGCCTTTCACCTCGTCCAACCTCCCGCCCAGCCTTCATCTGTTGCTGCTTCACCCTGCAGGACTAAGAGGCGTCAGGGATTTCAGAGCTGCAGGTAAGACCTGAGACCTGATCCTGGTCCTGTCCTCCTCCATCCTCATGAAGCTCAGGATGTTAACTCCTCACTCAAGCTCTCTCCTACATATGGTTATGTTATGGTTTTAATTTTACTTTATTTGTGGGTGTACACAGGCTTATGTCTTATGTAATGTTCTCATTTTTACTTAATTTTTACTTTATTTTACTTTACTACTATTCGCATCTTATGTCGAAGCAAATTCCTAGTTTGTGAACCTCGTTCATTGACATGGCGATAATAAACTGATTCTGATTCTCCTCTGTAGGTGTTTGGACCTTCTGACAAATGTCGTTTTTACAGTTGTTGAAGAAGAGGAAGGAGGTGAGTGGTCTCTGGGACTAAATCCAGCGAGTACATGTTGTTGTTGTTGTTGTTGTTGTTGTTGTTGTTGTTGTTGTTGTTG
>NC_056499.1:14784726-14787100 GCF_014905685.2 Nematolebias whitei | reverse complement strand
TGTTGTTGTTGTTGTTGTTGTTGTTGTTGTTGTTGTTGTTGTTGTTGATTAAAGTCAAGATAATGTTTGTTTTCAGATCATTCCTCTGGTGGGCATCATGGTGTTGGCAGGAACAGGTGCCACCACTGCTGGTCTCTACTTCCTGTTCACCAAATCTGACGTGATGTGAGTTTACTGCCATTTGTTCTCATTTACTCTGGGGATACTCTGATTACTGTTTGCTACTCTGATTACTGTCTGCAGTCTGAACAAGACCTCAAACCCAGAACCATGGGAGAGAGTGGACCCAACTAAACCCCAGAAGGTGAGCTCTAACATCAACTCTTTTTTTTTTTTGAGTTTTCACTTTCAGATCGAGCTGCTGAAATTTGCCGAGTCACTGTTGTTTACATCTTAGGTGTCCCCTCCCACGGAGGCGTGAGACATGACTCCTCCTCCCACGGAGACATGACTCCTCCTCCCACGGAGACGTGATGTCTCACGCCTCCTCCCACAGAAACAGGACCATATGTCCTCGCCTGCAACCAGCCAAAGAGACAATAGCTATGTTTACATGGACATAAGTAATCGGATTAATCAGCCATTCGGAATAAAAATGCGTCATGTAAACGCCCCATTCGGATTATTCTTTGTTGGTTCAGCTTGATCCGAATGAATCTGTAATCCGAATGAGAGGGGTGGTTTATGCCGATTTATAATCCGAACAGTGTGCATGTAAACACTTAATCTGATCATTTTATTCTGATTCAGTGTGCATGTAAACACTTAATCTGATCATTTTATTCTGATTGTGGAAAATTGACCTCACTGCGCATGTGCAACCTGTCAACCTCACATATTTCTGCCTGGCTAGATGTTAATAATATTAGCATGTCAAGGAAGCAAAACTGGTCGGTGAGCGACAACATTTCTACTAGAAACTTTGAAAGAGCTCAAAATAATCTGTGTTACCTGCAGCTTAATCAGGAAGTACGTCTCCATCATCATTAAAACCTTGAGCGGGTCCATTTTGGGCACTCAGGTTTGTTTACGTTCATCATGGAAGTAGAACTTCTTCTTCTGTAGTTTTTTTAAGGAAAGTGTACCACTCTGCGCATGTCAGTACTTCCACTCTGAATAAAAGCTCGCTGCATGTAAACGCTCGTCATGAACGGATTGTGCCCATGTAAACGATACATTTGGATTATTTTATCTGAATAGATTTCAATCCGATCAAATAATTTTGTGCATGTAAACATAGCTACTGTGGTCCTTTGTGAACCTTCTGCAGCTTATCACCATCAACCAGCAGTGGAAACCTGTGGAGGAGCTGGAGATGGTCAAGTCCATGACCAAACAAAGATCCAGAACCAAGCCGAACCGCCTGCCCCCATCAGTCTAACGGAATCCTTTCTGCACAGACTAGGACTCTTTGACACTCAGTGTGCGGAAATGCTTCTGCTCAACTAGTGGGGTTTGAACCCGTTCTGCAGAGGAACCGGCCCGACCTGCTTCAGCAGCAGTTTGGTACCAGAAGTTCTGGATCTCATTAATGTTTTGTACAGTGTCAATAAATGATTTTTTAAACATCAAAGTGTTTTTATTTTTCCTTCAGGGCTGAATTGATGAGTCGTAACACGAGCTGTGAGCCCTCAGAGACGACTTTTAGCTGCTATCAAACTTCAGCTCAACATTTGTGAAAGTGTCAGCCATGTTTGCGTTGGCTAGGACGGCCATCTTGAATCAGGTTGACTCCTAAAGTTTATCAGTTGTACAAGTTTGTCTAATGATTATTTCCTGAAAGTTTCAGTAAAATTCATCCACTGGTTCAAGAGAGATTTTACTAACAGACAGACAAGACAGCAAGAGATATGTAGCCTGGACTCATCAGAACCAGAGGTCCCGTCATCGTGACTCAGCAGAACCAAAGATCCAGTCACAGTGACTCAGCATAACCAAAAAAAATTAAATAAAACCTGTTCTCTGCAAATCAAACGACTTCAGAACCGAGATCAGCTGATACAAGGATTTTTATTGTCATTCACATCACGTGGTACATGAGGTGGAATGAAACTGTACACAGGGTCCCAGTTACATCCAACAAAAATACAAATTGTAAAGAAAACCATTAGTAAGATCCAAGTCATGAACTAAGAATATACTACATTCACTAAACTAAGAAAACGCTAAACACTAATGGTACAAAAACAATGCGCCAAAACAAGAGCAGCACAAACATGAATCTATGAGCAGATGAGGACTAATGAACACAGCAACATGAAATAATCAGCAGCATGAGATCAGCATCATGGATAGTCAGCAGCACTGCACAGGTCCTCCAAGTTCGAGTGGAGGTACAGGTTTTCTCTATGGTTCCTCTGTGTCAGGGTGGAGG
>NC_056499.1:14784417-14784716 GCF_014905685.2 Nematolebias whitei | reverse complement strand
GGGTCGAGGAACAGGGTTTCTCTATGGTTCCTCTGTGTCAGGGTGGAAGTACAGGGTTTGTCTATGGTTCCTCCATGTCAGGGTGAATTTACAGGATTTCTCTATGGTTCAACTGTGTCAGGGTTTTTCCATGGGTCCTCAGTGTCAGGGTTGAGGTACAGGGTTTCTCTATAGTTTCTCTGTGTCAGGGTGGAGGTACAGGTTTTCTCTGGTTTTTCATGTCAGGATGGAGGTATAGATTTTCTCTATGGCTCCTCTGTGTCAGGGTGGAGGTACAGGGTTTGTCTATGGTTCCTTCA
>NC_056499.1:14776095-14784407 GCF_014905685.2 Nematolebias whitei | reverse complement strand
CATGGGTCCTCAGTGTCAGGGTTGAGGTACAGGGTTTCTCTATAGTTCCCGTGTCAAGTTGTCAGTACACAAGTCATCCATGTCAGGGTGGAGGTACAGTACAGGGTTTGTCTATGGTTCCTCTGTGTTAGGGTGGAAGTACACTATGGTTTATCCATGTCAGGGGGGAGGTACAGGGATCTCAATGGCTCCTCTGTGTCAGGGTGGAGGTGCAGGTTTTTTTATAGTTCCTCCTTGTCAGGGTCAAGCTATAAGGTTTCTCTATGGTTCTTCAGTGTCAGGGTGGTGGTCCAGGGTTTCTTTATGGTTCCACTGTGTCAGGGTTGAGGTACAAGGTTTTTCTTAGTTTATTCTGTATCAGGGTGGAGATACAGGTTTTGTCTATGGTTCCACTGTGTCAGGGTGTAGGTACAGGGTTTCTCTATGGTTCCTTCGTGTCAGGACAGTCAACCCTAACCTCCTTCATCCTCTCTAAATCCAGCTGTTTATGAGGTCTGTAAGGCAAAGCTGTCTCATGTTTTTATTGTTTACAATGTTTGCATGATTATGCTTTTATTTTGTGTTCTGCTTTGTAGTTATGTTTTTTATTTATTGTTTTTGTGTGGGGGAGTGGTGACACAGAGGCTGAAGAAGGTTAGTCTGTGTGTGAAACTGGAAAGTCACCAGTTCGATCCCACGGACTGACAACATCAAAATGTGGGTGGGAAAAGTGAAGCACCCAAACCTCCTCCACTCTTGCTTGCCCCACCCATGGCCCCGTGAGCAAGGTCCCCATCCCCCTCCATCTACGTGTCCCCCCCCCCTCCCCCAGGTGCCTCAGATAGCAGCTCATCCAGCATAAAAACAATTGCCAAGTCTTCATGCCTGTTAGTTTGCTCTTGCGACCCCTGAGAAAGGGAGCAGCTGAAAAAAGAAAACATTTTTAGTGTTTTTCAGCATATTTTTTAATAGGAGGCAAATAAAGTAAAATTAAGTTAAATCTAAATGTTGTATTTTTTAAACTACATTCTGTCTACTAGAAATGTAGGGCTTTAAGCCCCGCCCACTTCCCCCCAATGGTGTCACATGATCTTTCTGTAATAATGCAATAATTTAATGGACTGTACTTAGATTAGATAGCGCCTTTTTGTCTTATCAAGACACTCAAAGCGCTTTACAACACAATCTGTGTCCTCATTACCCATTCATACAGCACTCTACTGTATCTGTACAAAAAATAATCAGTGTTTTATCACATTCATACACTGATGGGACACACATCGGAGGCTATGATGGGTTCAGCGTCTTGCCCAGGGACACTTCGGCATGTGACTGCTGGTGGAATTGAACCCCCAACTCTGACATTGGAGGACGACTGCTCTAACCACTCAGCCACAGCCACCAATTTTAGAGAAAATCATGTTAGAGAAATGAATATTTGAACAAACAGCAGGGAGGTTATAACTATAAAATTGTTAAGAGCCGCAAGGTTTTTTTTTTTATGTATTTTTAGTAAAGGAAATGTTTGCTGGGCTTAAAACTTGTATTGGAACCAGCTGAGAGTAATTGGTCCAGTTTCACCTTCAGCTTCTAGATTAGGGCTATTCAGTTGGTGGCCCGCGGGCCAAAATCTGCCCCACTTCATAATACACACACACACACAAACCCTTTCCAAAAAATTAGAATATCATGGAAAATTTAACTTCATAATTCCATTCAAAACGTTAATTTTTAATAGATGATAGATTCAGGACCCACAATTTAAACAATTTCAAGTTTTTATTTATTTATTTTTACATAATTTGGGCCTCCAGCTCATGAAACCCATAAAAACGGGATTTCAAAAAATTAGAATCAGTTTTTGCAGAAAAAAGAAAGAAATAAGAATCACAACAAATCAGTCAAAATATGGTACTTTCAAAACGATATGTCTATCTTCAATACTTGGTTGAGAATCCCTTTGCCTTAATCACTGCCTCAATGTGACGTGGCATCTGTGGCATCGCCTGGGAGTTATGGAAGCCCAGATTTCCTTGATGCTGTCAGCTCTTCTTTAATGTTGGGTCTGGTGCCCCTCGTTTTCCTCTTGAGAATACCCCATAGATTCTCAGTGGGTTTTAGGTCCGGCGAGTTGGCTGGCCAGTCAAGCACTGTGGCATGGGCATCAAACCAGGTTTTGGTGCTTCTGGCGGCATGAGCAGGGGCCAGGTCCTGCTGGAAGATGAAATCTGCATCTCCATACAGATCCTCAGCAGAAGGAATCACAAAGTCCTCTAAAACATTCTGGTAGACTGTTGCAGTGACCTTAGATTTAAGAAAGCAAGAGTTTACCAACACCTGCACCGGACATATTGCACCCCAAATCATGACTGACTGTTGATATTTCACACTGGACCTCAAGCAGTATGGGCTCTGTTCCTCACCCCTTCCTCCAAACCCTTGGACCTTAATTTCCGAATGAAAAGCACACTTTACTTTCATCGGAAAAGAGGACCAAGAAACCCAGCAGTTGTAGCCCATCTCCTGGATGTGTTTGAATGTGGTGGTTTTTGAAGCTGTGACTCCCGCCTCATTCCACTCTTTCTGGATCTCTGCCAGATTCTAGAATCTTCTCTATTTGCTAATCCACTGAAGCCCACGGTCATCTCTTTTACTGGTGCATCTTCTCCAGCCACATTTTGCCCTTCCACTAGACTTTCCATTGGTATGCTTGGACACAGCATTCTGTGAACAGCCGGCCTCCTTACCTATGAACTTTTGTGGTTTACCCATCCTATGGAGGGTATCAATGATGGTCCTCTGGCCAGTTGTTATGTCTGCAGTCTTTCTCACATTGAACTGAACTGAGACAATTGAACCAAACTGAAGCAATTTAATGACACCTGGGGAAACCTGTGCAGGTCCTTTGAGTTTAGTAGATGATTAGTGTGTCACACTCAGTTTAAAACATTCATGCCCTGCAACATTTGGGCTGATTTCTCCACAGTATTCTAATTTTTTGAAATCCTGTTTTTGTGGGTTTCATGAGCTGGAAGCTCAAATTATGTAAAAATAAATAAATACTTGAAATTGTTTAAACTGTGGGCCTTGAGCCTATCATATACAAACCAGATTCCAAAAAAGTTGGGACACTAAACAAATTGTGAATAAAAACTGAATGCAATGATGTGGAGATGGCAAATGTCAATATTTTATTCATAATATAACATAGATGACAGATCAAAAGTTTAATCTGAGTAAATGTAACATTTTAAAGGAAAAATATGTTGATTCAAAATTTCACATTGTCAACAAATCCCCAAAAAGTTGGGGCAAGTGGCAATAAGTGGCTGGAAAAAGGAAATTGAGCATATAACGAACAGCTGGAAGACCAATTAACACTAATTAGGTCAATTGACAACATGATTGGGTATAAAAAGAGCTTCTCAGAGTGTCAGTGTCTCTCAGAAGCCAAGATGTAAGAGGATCACCAATTCCACCATTGTTGCGCAGAAAGATAGTGCAGCAATACCAGAATAGTGTTACCCAGCATAAAATAGCAAAGACTTTTCAGTTATCATCATCAACCGTGCATAACATCATCAAAAGATTCAGAGAATCTGGAACAATTGCTATGCGTAAGGGTCAAGGCCGTAAAACTCTACTGGATGCTCGTGATCTCCGGGCCCTTAAACGTCACTGCACCTCAAACAGGAATGCCACTGTCAAGGAAATAACAGAATGGTCTCAGGAATACTTCCAGAAAACATTGTCAGTGAACACAATCCATCGTGCCATCTGCCGTTGCCAGCTGAAACTCTATAGTGCAAAGAGGAAGCCATTTCTAAGCAAGCTCCACAAGCTCAGACGTTTGCACTGGGCCAGGGGTCATTTAAAATGGAGTGTGGCAAAATGGAAGACTGTTCTGTGGTCAGACGAGTCACGATTTGAAGTTCTTTATGGAACATTGGGACGCCATGTCATCCGGACCAGAGAGGACAAGGATAGCCCAAATTGTTATCAACGCTCTGTTCAGAAGCCTGCATCACTGATGGTATGGGGTTGCATGAGCGCTTGTGGCATGGGCAGCTTGCATGTCTGGAAAGGCACCATTAATGCAGAGAACTATGTTCAGGTTCTAGAACAACATATGCTCCCATCTAGACGTCATCTCTTTCAGGGAAGACCCTGCATTTTTCAAAACGATAATGCCAGACCACATTCTGCAGCAATCACAACATCATGGCTACGTAGGAGAAGGATCCGGGTACTGAAATGGCCAGCCTGCAGACCAGATCTTTCACCTATAGAGAACATTTGGCGCATCATAAAGAGGAAGGTGCGACAAAGAAGGCCCAAGATGATTGAACAGTTAGAGGCCTGTATTAGACATGAATGGGAGAGCATTCCTGTTTCTAAACTTGACAAACTGGTCTCCTCTGTCCCCAGACGTCTGTTGAGTGTTGTAAGAAGGGGGGATGCCACACAGTGGTAAAAATGGACATGTCCCAACTTTTTTGGGATTTGACGCCATGAAATTTGGAAACAACAGATTTTTCCCTTAAAATGATACATTCTCTCAGTTTAAACTTTTGATCTGTGCTTTGTGTTCTATTCTGAATAAAATATTAGATGTTGGCACCTCCACATCATTGCATTCAGTTTTTATTCACAATTTGTTTAGTGTCCCAACTTTTTTGGAATCCGGTTTGTATTAAAGATTAACTTTTTGAATGGAATTATGGAAATTAATCAACTTTTCCATGATATTAAAATTTTTGGTAAAGGGTTTGTGTGTGTATATATATATATATATATATATATATATATATATATATATTCCCCCTTTGTTGGGGGGGGGGCTGGGTTTTTGTTTATTGTATATATGATTCAATGCAATAAAATAAACACATTTAAAAGGTAACAGATCAATGTAAACTTTGGTTTATTTGCATAATAAATAATAGGATAATCACTGTGAAAAAACACTGTAATGCCACTTGATTGTTATGTGCTGCTGACTAATCATGATGCTGATCTTATGCTGCTTATTTACTTCATGTTGCTGTGTTCATTCGTCCTCATCTGCTCACACAGACTCATGTTCGTGCTGCTGCTGTTCGGCATATTGTTTTTGTACTATTAGTGCTTAGTGTACTCTTAGTTTAGCGTATTTCTTAGTTTATATCTTAGATCTTACTGTTTTTCTTTACAAATTATACTTTTGTTGGATGTAACTGGGACTCTGTGTACACACTTTTGTTTCACCTCATGTACCAGATGTGGTGAAACGACAAACAACCTTTGATTTTGATAATGATTTTAATCGCTGGATGTCTGATCCCCGATCTGGTGGCTTTCAGAAACTGGTCCCCTGAGCAGTTTTGTTGAATAGCCCTGTTCTAGGTTCCGTCCTGAACACTCAGAATCTGTCAGACCAGAACCTCAGACAGAGCCTGTCCTCCAAACTAAGCCCAGGCTCTTATCAGTCACTCTGAATGGATTTCTCATCATTAATTAACACAGAACCAGAGGCCCAGACTTTTATTTCCTGCTCCACAGTTTTGTTTTCATTCACGGAGTTATATGATGGAGTCACTCTCTGACACACACACACACACGAGTCAAATGGGCTCGGGTGGGGTGCCAAAAACCTTCAAACATGCAGCCTAACCTTGACCCCTCAATTGTGTCCAATTTCCGGCCTGTCTCCAGACTCCTATTTGTCGCTAACCTACTGGAAAAAATATGAGTCCCAGTTGAAGTACTTCCTGGAGGATAATGCCATCTTAGAGCTATTCCAATCTGGCTTTAAACCTCTCCACAGCACTGAAACTGCTCTACTGAAGGTTTTTAATGACATCTTCTTATCCACAGATACTGGTGATTCCGTGTTGCTTGTCCTATTGGACCTCACATCTGCTTTTGACACCATCGACCATGAGATCCTCATCTCTAGGTTGGAGCAGTGGGTGGGCATCACGGGGTCAGCCCTCAAGTGGTTCAGATCATACCTCTCTGACAGAACCTTTTGTGTCAACATCAAAGATTTTAGTTCAGCATCGGCAGCGCTTAAATGGGGGGGTACCGCAGGGATCCATCCTCAGTCCCCTTCTGTTTTCTTCATACCTGCTGCCACTAGGTGCTATTTTCCGGAAACACGACATACCCTTTCACTTCTATGCCGATGACTGTCAAATTTACTTCCCCCTAAGACACAATGGTACACACTCTATTCACCCTCTGCTTGACTGCCTGGCTGACATCAGAGACTGGATGGCTTTAAATGTTTTAAGTTTCAATGAGAAGAAGTTTGAAGTCATGTTGTTTCCTTCCAATGACGCAATCATCAACCACTGCATTGACCTTTCTTCTCTAGCCCCGTTAGAGAAACAAAGAGTCACTAATCTGGGTGTGATAATGGACCCAACAGTCATGTAAACATGATTTTTAAATCCTGTTTTTTCCAGCTGAGGCAGCTGAAGCCAATATTGTCCAAAAATAATCTGGAGACAGTAATACATGCATTCATAACATCCAGGCTCCATTACTGCAACTCACTCCTGTTTGGTATCAGTCAGACCTCCATTGCACGACTGCAACTGGTCCAAAATGCAGCAGCCCGATTTTTAACCACTTCAGGTAAAAGAGAGCACATTACACCTGTTTTGGCCTCCCTGCACTGGCTACCAGTTCACTTTCGTATCCAGTTCAAAATACTTTTGTATGTCTATAAATCACTGAACAGTTCTGCACCCTCCTACCTCACTGATCTGTAGTTACATTTAATTACCCTTTTAACATATACTTACCTTTAGTTACTCAATTGTTTCCTTTAGTAACACTACAATTAACTTCAGTTACTCTTACTTTAGTGCAGTTACTTTTAGTTAATATGTAGTTACCTTTAGTTACTCTGTAGTTACATTTAGTCACAACAATCACCTTAAAAGCACCCTCCAGTTACCTTTAGTGATCCTGCAGTCACCTTTACTCTGCAGCTACCTTTAATCTGTAGTTACCTTTGGTCACCTTGTAGTTACGCAGCAGTTTCCTTTAGTTACCCTGTAGTTACCTTCAGTTACACAGCATTCACCTTTAGTTACTGTTTGGTTACTTTTAGTTACCCAGCATCACCTTTAGTTAATCTGTAATTACCTTTAGTTACTCTGTGGTTTCTTTTAGTTACTCAGCAGTCACGTTTAGTTACCCTGCAGTTAATCAATAATTTCCTTTAGTTACTTAGCAGTTACATTTAGTTAGTTAGCAGTTACCTTTAGTTACCCTGTAGTTACCTTTAGCTCTTCAGCAGTTATCTTTAGTTAGTCTGTAGTTACCTTTAGTTACCCTGTAGTTATCTTATAGGTACTCAGCATTTGCCTTTAGTTACTCTGTAGTTACCTTCAGTTATTCAGCAGTTGCCTTTAGTTACTCAGCAGTTACCTTCAGTTATTCAGTTGCATTTAGTTACTCAGCAGTTACCTTTAGTTACACTGTAGTTTTCATTCAACCTTTATTTATACAGGTTAATCACATTGAGCCTCTGGGACTCATTTACAAGAGACACCTGATTTTAACAAAGAGTGATGAAGACAGTGGACAACAACGAACAATAGACAATCACAAAAGACTCTTTTCTCTTTTTGAAAAGAGGCATACAAATTGAGAATTTTTATTTTATTTTATGTTTAACAAGTGAAAATAAAACGGGATTTAAAAGATAATGTAAAAAACAAACAAACAAAAAAACAGCTAAGTCGTACGGCGATGTAGAAAATTAAAAACAACATGTCTGCAATGGTTTTTCCCAGGACCTCAACAGATGTTTAAAGCCACTTACCTTTAGTTAATCTTTAGTTACCTTTATTTACTCTGCAGTCACCTTCAGTTACACTACAGTTATCATTTGTTTATCTGTAATTACCTTTAGTTACTCAGCAGTTAACTTAAGTTACCTTCAGTTACTCAGTAATCTGAGTTAACTTTAGTTACCCTGTAGCTACTTTTTGTTACTCAGCAGTTGTCTTCAGTTACTCTGCAGTTACCTTCAGTTATTCAGCAGTTGCCTTTAGTTACTCGGTAGTTAACTTTAGTTACTCAGTTACCTTTGCTGACTCTGCAGTTATCTTTAGTTAATCTGTATTTACCTTTAGTTACTCAGCAGTCACCTTTAGGTACCCTGCAGTTACTTTTAGTTTCTCTGCATTCACTTTAATTCCTCAGCAGTCACCTTTAATACGCTGCAGTTACCTTTTGTTAATCTGTAATTACCTTTAGTTACTCAGCAGTTAACTTACCTTCAGTTATACAGTAATCTGTAGTTATCTTTAATTACTCTGCAGTTGCATTTAGTT
>NC_056499.1:14754169-14776085 GCF_014905685.2 Nematolebias whitei | reverse complement strand
TTATCTTTAATTACTCTGCAGTTGCATTTAGTTCCTTAGCAGTCACCTTTAGGTACCCTGTAGTTACCTTTATTTACTCTGCAGTCAGCTTCAGTTACACTGCAGTTATCTTTTGTTAATTTTTAGTTACCTTTAGTTACTCAGCAGTTAACCTTCAGTTACACAGTAATCTGTAGTTATCTTTAATTACTCTGCAGTTACATTTAGTTCCTTAGCAGTCACCTTTAGGTATCCTGCAGTTACCCTGTAGTTACTTTTATTTAAACTGCAGTCACCTTTAGTTACTCAGTAATCTGTAGTTACCCGTGTTTTGTCTGTTTCTCCAGGTGTCCAGACAAACCTCGACCTTCTCGTCAGACAACAGATGTGAATGTGGCCCAGTTGCCGTGGCAACATATCCCCCCCCCCCGCCCCAGCGCTAGTCACATGACATCATGAAACTTTTTTTCTACCGTTTACACACAAGCCGTGTTTTTCTGAGATGTTTTCAGTGAAGTGCTTCAAATCAGTGTTGAATAAAAACATTTACAGACTGAGTTCTGAAACGTTTAATATCCGTCATCAAAAAGTTTTTGATTTGATGTTTGAAGCTGAGCGCCCCCTGCTGGTCAGGACAAAGCTCTACCAAAACGTTTGATATTTACATTTGTCAGAACCACAGACCCTGGTTGATTATTTCCTGGAGAGCAGTGGTGGAGAAAGTACTCAAGCACTGTATTTAAGTAAAAGTACAAATAAACAGACAAAAATGTACTCTAGTAAAAGTAGAAGTACCACATTAACGTTTTTACTTTAGTAAAAGTAAATAAGTACTTGCTTTTAAAAGTACTTAAAAGTATTAAAAGTAAAAGCACTTGCTGAATGTATTACCTAATGCAATGGTCTACAATATCATTAAATGTGCCTACTGTATGTATATTTTCTGTAATACATTAATAGTGTTGAGCCATTTTAGTGAACAATGTTGCAGATAATACAGTTTTTATTGTGTTTACTCTGTGACACAGTTCACACTTGGACTTGTGATTCTGTGCATCAGAATTTCAGGGATGACATGCAGAGTTTATTAACCTTTATTTAACCAGGCAAATCCCACTGATATCACAGATCTCTTTTGCAAGGGAGGCCAGGGCCTGAAGGCAACCTAACACATTCAATGCCATTAAGCAAAGTAAGAAAGAGGAATGATTATACCTTTGAAAGTTTTTATTTAACACAAAGCAAAACCAATGTGTCATTTTAACTGCAGTAAATACATTTAGGTAAACCCAACAATTCTCAGTCAGGTCATCTGGACAATTTCTTTTTTTGCTGAAACGTTTCACCTTCCATCCGGAAGGCTTCATCAGTCAAGGAAACACACAACACATAACTGATTCTTGCCCCAACAACTTACTCCAAAGTGGAACAAACCAGTTATGTTGGTGCTAAGATGGTCTCTTTGACATGCCTCCTCCTCTTGTGCCGGCCCTCTTCCTCTTCAACAGTCATGTCAAATTGGTTCAAAACCAAAAAGGTCCATGCTCAATAATCCATTTAAGTAAAAGTTGTCGACCTGAACAAAGGGGCATTAGACAGACCTAACAAAGGAGTAGGCACTGATCATTTCAACTGCAGTTTGGCATCAACTCTAGTTAAAATAATATTTTAACTTCCCGACGCCATTTTCAAAACTTGGACCCGAGTGTCGAGACATTTGGAGACATCTCTTGTCCTAACATTCCATGAACTGACACATTTTAATATTACAGCAAGAATTTCTTGTTCAAGTTCAGAAGAAGTTGATGTTCAACTTTTTTTTGTCTTGTCTGAGAGACAGAATCTGTCCTGCTGTACTGAACAGTCTTTCAATAAGGCCATGGGCGGCGTGTATCTTCTGGCTGACTCTCCGTGGTGGGTGTATTAGCCATTTTGGTGTGTATTAGCTGTGCTGTGGGTGCACCCAGCTCAATGACGTATATACTAGAATATAGGTTGTTGGCCCAGCTCTTCTTGAAGGCGGGTCTAACGTTACCTGCCCACTTTGCAGCGCTTCAATGGACCAGTTCCCCTCTCACCACTGGTTACTTTCAATTAACAAACAAATCAAAAATACGCAACGTGATAGTAACTTGTAACACAACACATTATAGAAATGTAGTGTAGTAGAAAGTACAAACAATGTAAAATGTAGTGGAGTAAAAGTCGAAAGTACCCACGTTTAACTCTATTTAAGTAAAGTACAGCTATGAAAAATGCACTTAAGTACAGTACATCCCACCACTGCTGGAGAGTGGACTCTTTCAATGACTGATGCTTTAATTGACATCTTTTATAAAGTTCTTCTAAATTAGCTGTTATGTTTTCTCATATTTCTGCAGAATACTCTAACAGAGTAAAGTTTATAAAGTCCTTTCCTGTTCAAATGTTAAGATTTCAAGAGAAAACTCTGGCGTGTGTCTGGAAAATGAAGCAACAAAGACTAAAACAAACTTTTATAATGGATTGTTTAATGTCTTTATATAAATATTTATTTCACTGCTATGGATAATAATTTACTCATGTTGCAGAAAATTTGTGACGAGAACTGAAACAAGCTTGTGCTGTAAGAGTTAATTAAATATAAAATTTCATTTTCATGTTTTAAACATTTTCCAAGTTCATAATTTAAATTTACAGCTGACAAAATTCACAAATTAAAAAACATTTCAGACTAAAAAATATTAAATTTAAGTTCAGCCCAAATCTTGCAAGAAACGATCCAACAAAGCAGCTGGTGCATGATGGGAGTTGTAGTTTCATTAGAAATTCATTCAGGGACTTTCAAACTGAAAAACCTGCTCTGATGTGAAGCGAAACCTCTTCAGCTACAATATAAAAGTCAAATGTTGTTTTAACAAAAAGTTGTTATGGATTTACTTTTTATGGTTTATGGAGCTGCATCTGGACCGGACTTGAAAAGAATCTAGAAAGATGAAGTTTTAGGTCTTTATTAGAAACAAACAACAGTTCAGTTTGCCTCAGAACACCAGAGTAAACTCCTCCAACCCCGAACTGTTTCAAGTTTAAAGCTCCTCGTTGAAAAGTCTGACATCAGACAGAAAACGTGACCGACCCACGTCGGGCCGGCTGCAGAGTACGGACCGATCCGACGTAGAAGCTGGAGAAGACGTTTAAATCTCAGTCGGATGAATAGTCAGGGACACAGCCGGGCCATGGTACCTCAGTCCTACCTGACGTTGGTCACCTGGTTTTAGTTGAAGCACAAACCGACCTTGGATAGGAGGGAACTGTGGGTCTGGTTCTTCGGGCTGGTCTTCATGACTCTGCAGCGAGGAGCTTTCAAAAGGACTCCAACATGTCCACAGCTTCGGCAAGAACCATCTGCTGAGATGGTCTGTTTCCTCCTTACAGCAGCTGAGGGGTCAGAACCAAGTCCAAAACACGAGCTCCTCCATGTGATGAATCAGAGGTCTTCTGCTCACTGAATCACATCTGGTTCTGGTAAAGATAAAGAGTTCCTGAAGCTTTAGCAGTCGGACTCTGTTTAATTAGAACTGTGCTCGGCCCGCTGGGTTTCCACACTGCGGGACGGGTCGTTCAGGCGCTGGGCTGCTGGCAGTGTACACAGCTCCGCAGCAGCCTCAGTCTGTGGGTCTGGACCTGCACTGTGCAGCGGGTCAGGCCATATGTGTGCAGCAGCAGGTGGCGGGCCTTGGCCTGGACGTCCTCCCAGTTCTGAGCAGCAGAGGGCGCTATAGCACAAAACATTAAAACAAATATTTTAATTAATACGTGGAGTCATTCAAGCTTCATTTATACAAGTTAGTCGCACTGAGTCACGAGGACTCATTTAAAACAGAAAGCTGTTTTAAACAAAGAACACAGATGAGGTACAGACAACAATAGACAATCATAAAAAGCATATAAATGAAAAGCAAGTAGTGATAGAAAACTAAATAAAAACAAGCTACATTATGAAATAGGGTAAAACACTGAAAAAAAGGAACATGTCTGCATTGGTTTTTGCCAAGAACTTAACAATTGTTTAAAATCCCTTAGAGAGGTCAAGGTCAAGAGCTTCAGACCTTTTTGCAAGATATTCAAGAGCGGAGTAGGAGAAGGCCTTTTCACCGAGTTGAGTCTGCACTGAGGAGACTGCACGTAAATATGTCCTGAGAGCGCACGCTGTAGCTGCACTCACGCAGAGACATGTAGGAGGAGATGTATGAAGGCAACAGACCAAGGAGTGATTTAAAGAAGAAAATGTAGCAGTGAGAGAGTCTGTGTGAAGTTAATGATGACCAGTTAACCAGTGAATACAGGGTGCAGTGGTGGGTACGGTAGTTACAGCCAGTTATGAATCTTAGTGCACCATGATAGACAGCATCCAACATCTGCAGGGTGCTTGTAGGAGCGTTCATGTAAATAATGTCACCGTAGTCAATGGAGGGAAGGAAAGTCAAAGTTACAAGAAGTTTCCTAGCATTCAGAGTTAGACAGGATCTATTTCTGAAAAAAAAGAAACCCAGTTTAACTTTCAGTTTCCTTACTAGGTTTTTGACACGAGGCTTAAAAGAGATGCGGGTTGACCAAGATACCCAAGTATTTGTAAGAATCAACAAACAAAATAGGAACACAGTTCGTAAATAAAACAGAAGGAAGAACTGCCGGGACCGACTTCCTGTTTGAAAACAACATCCCTTTGGTTTTATCAACATTTAGCACCAGTTTGAGATGGAACAAATCTGACTGGGTGATGTTGAATGCAGACTGTAAAAGCTGGAAAACTTTAGCAACTATTTTAGCTCGACAATAAACAACTGTCAGAAGTCAAGAGTCAGAAAGTTCTGGATGAAAACCAGGACCCGTTTTGATCTTTCTGACCCACACTCTGCAGCCTTAACATATAAAGTCAAAACATGAGACCAGAATCAGCTCTGGACTAAATACAGATATTTGCCTTTCAGACTGATGAAGACGTGTGAAAATATTCATCTTTAATTTCACAACATGTCATCGTTTTATAAAAAACATAAAGTTATCCTGACTTATTAAACAAAATATTGTTTGCCTGTGGTTCTGTTCTTCGTGCTGTTCTGAATTCTTCTGCAGTCTTTAGTCTGGTTTAGCTTCAGCTCTTTCAGGACACAGACGCTGTGAGTTTTAACTTTTAACAAATAGTTTATGTAGAAATACTTTAAAATCTCTATTTCTGCAAAAACATTCGGTCTCTGTCTCTGTTAGCTTTAGCTGCTTTAAGCTTCTGTTCTGGCTTTTTTTTTTTTTAACTTGTGAACCAATTTAGCTTCTTTTAGCTGTAACAGCTGTCAGCTCCTTCAGCTAGTTTCAGCAGCTGTTCAGAGTTTGTCCTCACCAAACAAAGTTCAAGTTAATCTATAATCCTGAGCCCAGAGCTGCCGTCAGATTCAGACCAGGTCCAGGTCTGGGTTCTGACCCCCCCCCCCCCCCCACCCCCCTCATTCAAACTGCAGCTTTACTAAAGATATAAATATCTTTCATAAGGCAGAATAAACCAAGCAGAACCGGTTGTTTTGCTTTCTGCCAACAGAACCGGTTGTGATCTCAGGTGATTTAACAGCAGCTTTGTTTGTAACCCATGTGAGATGACACAGAGATGGTAGATTAACAGTTATTTTGGACCTTTAGAGTGAATTCATTAACAGTTCTGATGAATGTTGGTGTTCTTGTTCCTCTCAGCTCCTCCATGTTCTGCAGCACCATCAGGTCTGATCCGAGCCAAACCAACTGGTCCAGGTCCAAAAGTGTGGAAGAGTGAGATGACAACTCCCTCTGTTAGAGAACCCAAATAATTTACTGTAAAACCATCAGGACACTCCTAATGTTCACTTCATCTGGACTTATGAGCAGAAGGACCAAACCCAGAGGGTTCTGGTCCCTGACCTGTGGAACTTCCTGACTTTAAATGTTGATTTGTTCAGGTTGTTGAATATTATATTGTTATTTTTTTCTGACTTCAACTTGTCTTTTAATGAAACTTTTTATAGATTTATGTCCTTCTTTTAAACTTTGGCTTTATTCGATAATGTTTGACGTTTGTTTTCTTGTTGAATTATTGGTCCTCTTGGACTTTGATCCTCTGTGGTTGTTTTGAAATGTTCAACAGAAATAAACTCTACGCCAAATTACAGAAACACTAATCGGGTCTCTCCTCACATGGAGAAACGTTTCTACAAACAGAAGTTCTACTTTACCTTCAGATACTTCTGCAAATGCCAGCGCAGCTAAGGCCCCGCCCTCTGAATGTGGAAGCGCCACTAAAGCCCCGCCCACAGGAACACCATTTTTACAAATCTATATTTGTTTATTTCTAAATATATTCTCGTAATCTTGCTGGAGCTGAGGAGCTGGTGTCTGCAGCGGGTAAGAAGTCATCCCTGGGGTCAAAGGTCATCTTACAGGTGGGTCTATGACATGGTGTCTGCAGCGGGTAAGAAGTCATCCCTGGGGTCAAAGGTCAGCTTACAGGTGGGTCTATGACATCATCATTTGGGTAAATCCCGTAAGAACACCTTGTTGAAAGAAATACATTTCAGATGTTCCTAGAAGCCGTTTCTGTGTGAGTTTTCAGTAAATGCTGTTCTTGTGTGGCTGCAGCCTAAAACTCAGGTAAGAATAAAAATGAGGCAATTCCAGAGAGGACGTCGAGACAAACGTTGGTTCAACAGTCCAATCAGAAAGGAGCTGCAGCAGCGAATCGTCCCGAGCTCCTTCCTGAGGTACTCACCAAGCTGCAGATGCACCAGCGCTGCCGTCTTATCAGCCGTCAGCGCCCACACGTTCAGCTCGTCCACTGACCGGACGTCCTCCAGCTTCAGGAGGTCCTCTTTGATCCGCTGGACGTCCAGGTGTCTGGGAACACCTACGGGAGCAGAGGGACAAACACACTGAGCTCTGAGCAGAACTTTAGGGCCGTCCCACAGTGATGTGTAGCATCAGTGCATGGTGACGTGCTGCAGGTATGCAACAGGTGAGTTAAACCCAGCCGTGTATGTGTGCACAACTTGTTTCAAACCTGAGCGCCTTGACTCGTGCAGAGTGTTAGTGTCACGCTGAACTTGTGCAGCATGTTGGAGCATGCTGCAATGATAAACAGGACAAAGGGAATCTGTCTACTTAACATGGGTGAACTTGTGCATGACTCACCTGTTGCAAACAACTTATCAGCAACATGTCGGCATTCGCTGATCATTTTGTGCATGTACATGTGGGCTGGCGTGGCCATATCTGTGATCGTAGATCAGAGTGCTGCCAACTTACAGCAGCGTGTTTGTGTTGCGTTGTACTGTGTTTTTCGTTCGCTGATGCTACACGTCACTGTGGGACAGCTGCCCTCGTCACAAACTGCTCCAACACACTGAGCACGACTTACACTCACGTCCATCGCAAAACAAGTCAATGAGACATTTGTCAGCTCGGCATGTTTACGTCTAAAAACGGTTCCAGTCGATTCATTTTAGTCCAGCTTCAGCGTCAGACAAGAGTTCACACACATCGACATTCGTTCTCTAAAATGTTAGTGACAGGGCCTTTAGGAGGAAACCTGGACGTACCTTCCAGCACGATGACTGTAGTGTCTCTTATGATGCGGACTGTAGTGAACAGAACCAGAACAGAGAAGATGTAGGTGCAGATGGGATCTGCCAACTTCAGCTCCGGCTGTGAAGTCAAGACAGATCCGTTACTGAAGTGTTTCATGTTTGTAGAGCCAGCAAACCATTTTACTTATATTCTTTCATTCAAAGGGATTATACTTTTTTTTTTTTTTTTCCATAGTTGATCGTTTATTTAAGTACATGTATCATAGTACAGTTCGCTCTCAGTATGTTTCTAAATATAATCAAGTTGAGCTCATCCAGACAGACACCTTGTTGTTGTTAAAACACTGTAGTTTACACGGTGTGTAATTTATATATTTATGATCAATTACAAAGACCTGAAACTGACTCTGAGAACTTCCTGAGTTTAAGGTAAAAATTTAAGTTACACCGAGACACACATCACTGTTATAATCTGGGACATAAACATTTGTCTTTTAATGTTTTTATTTATTTAGATAAACTAAAGCAGCAGAGACAGCCTGTCTCTCTCTCCCTCTCTTTAACACGGAGTTGTGTCACGTGCGCAGGTTGCACATGTCTGAATGACAACGATGCTCCAAACAAATTAATGTTCAATACAAAGTTGCAGCGAATGGGTCACGTGTGAACATGTTTAATAATTTCTTACGTCATCACCTTCATGAAGGGGAGGGCGGTTCTGTTAGGGTGTCCTCCTTGAAAACACTCCAGAAAACTGATGGGTGCTCTCCCCTGCAGTCTATCTTTGAGTCAATCACCTGCCGTGTACCAGACCCCACCCCAATCTGACTGGGTCAAACTGTGGCTCTGGTTCTGTTTACTGGTTTAAAGCAACCTCGGTTTAATCCCTGGATCATCTTTGGACTGGACTTGTTTTTAACACGACCACAACAAAAAACACGTTTTCATTTTTACAGACAATAAAAATGACAGACGGAAAACTTTAATCCACATTTGAGGTTGTTCTGGTTGTCCAAGAAGAAAACAGTCGCCTCAGTCAACCAGAACCTGCTTTAATGTCGACCTCTGCCATCGATGATTAGGTTCTGAGATGAGCTCGGTTCTGGAGTACCTTGAAGCGGACGATGTAAGCAGCTATGAGCACCCCGACGCTCTGAAGAAGATCTCCTAAAGCGTGGATGAAGGCTGCTCTCACAGCCAGGCTGCCGTGCGGCCCCTGATGACCCGACCCAGCAGAACCTGCAGGCGCCGCAGTGCCGTGGGAGTGACCGTGTCCGTGTGAGTGGAGGTGACCACCTTGGTTTAATAAGAAACCCATTCTGAAGAAGAAGAACAGAGATTTAGTTCAAACATTAAAATGATTGAGTTTTCAGAACCTGCAGCTGGACTTTGGACTGAACTCTTTTGTCCGACTCACATGAGGTTGACGGCTACGCCCACGGCCGCAGTGATGAGCATGATGTCTCCATCGATGTCAAAGTCCTGGTGGACGGTCCTCTGGACCGCCTCGTACAGCAAGATGGCCGTCAGGATGTAGATGAGCAGCACGCTGAGGACGGCCGACACCACTTCTGCAACGCCACATTCAGCCGTCAGAGAGGGTCAAAGTTAAGTCAGGTCCTCTGGACGGTTTCTTTTTGTTGAAACGTTTCGTCTTTTATCCAAAAGACTTCATCAGTCCAAAGCGCACATTCACATTGTGGGTCCACCAGTTGACCCAGTCAACTGGTGAACCAGAGGACCTGACTTAACTTGGTTGGATTTTTCTACCTGGATTATCGATCATGAATCAGGATAACCCAAAGTAAAGGTCTGTGGTTCTGAAGACCAGGGAAATTCATCTGATCTTGTGAAACATTTTACTGTAAAAAACAAACTGGACCCTGTAGACCGAAGCTCAGTCCGTTACCGACAGGTCCAAATGTAACACGGGTCAAAGTCTAAAGCCCGTTGGAGGTCCAGCTTGTTTTAGAGGCTGACGCTCTCAAATGACCGTCTTCAGATTGGTTTCTCCAGAACCATTCCATGACTGTTCAGAGTGCACTGCTGTCTGATGCAGGTAAGTTATTGATTACTCATAAGTAATAAGCATATAAACAGTTGAGAATGGCTTGAATAAAGTCCGTGAAATGTTTCATAACAACATAATAAAGTGATTCAAGCGTTTTACAGACTGTCAGGGTGTTTAAAAATCTTATATAAAGTTTAAGATGTGAATAAATCCTGAACGACAAGTCAGCAGAGCTAACGACCTTTGATCATTTCCACACGGCTGATTTTTTTATTTTATAAGCTTTGGAACATGTGAACACTGAAAACAAGTATAATAAGGAGTTACTGAAGGGGTTTTATAAACAACGATACACGACGAGTTAATAATTATTCAGACAGTGAATTATTTTCAGTTGCTGAAGCGATGTGTCTCTGATCCGCCTTCAGGTGGAAAAACACTTATCTCAAAGTGATGAACCTGCAGAAAAAAATCTGCTGCTACAAACAATAGACAGGATGCTGCTGCAGACTGTGTGTGAGTGCGTGTGTGTGTGTGTCTCACCGAGGCGATGCAGGCCGAAGGTGAACCTTTTGGTTGGAGGTTTAGTGGAGAGCCAGAGGGCGAGCAGAGAAAACAAGATCCCCACCACGTCTGTTAACATGTGAACAGCATCCGTCATGATGGCTAAACTGTTGGACACGTAACCACCTGAAGGACAAACATGAGATTTAAACACGTTGAAGTCTCCACCGGAAACCACACTGACACGAACATGAGACGAGACAGTTACAGATCTCACACATTAGACTAGGTGTGCCTAAAGTTCAAACAAACTGTTCATAAGAATAAACCTTCAGCTCATTCAGAGATTTTCTGACTTTTAACTTTTATACTAAAGTTTTCCTACATTAACATATTTATTAATTCTTTTCACAAACTTGTTTTCTTAAAATCTGCTTCAGCTGTTTGTTGCTTCACCCGCTGCTTTCAGCTTTGTGCTTAAGTTTGACTTCAGTAAATTTCAGCTCTTTTGGCGGCACGGTGGCGCAGTTGGTAGAGCTGCTGCCTCTCAGCGAGAACGCTATTGAATCAAATCCCGGCTGAGAGCCTTTCTGGGTGGAGTGTGCATGTTCTCTCCGTGCATGCGTGGGTTTTCTGCAGGTACTCTGGTTTCCTCCCACAGACCAAAAACGTGCATGTTAGGCTAAATTGTCTTTAGGTGTGAGTGAGAGAGTGAATAGTTGGTTGTCTCATTTGTCTCTATGTGTCCCTGTGATGGACTGGAGACATGTCCAGGGTGTCCCTGCCTCTGGACATGGACACAGTGCCCCGTCCCCCAACCCATAAAGAAGTTGGTTCAGTTCTGTGTTCCGAATGTACCGTCACATTAAATACTTTTTCTCAGGGTGTGACATGAACAGATAATACAAAAATAAATGTATAGAACAGATATAGTTCTGTTTTTATCGTTTATTTAAATAAAATCTAAATAAAGAGCTTTTAAAGCAGCAATATTGAAGTGCAGTGATAATTTTTACTAAAACAACTAAACATTTAACTCGCTGGTTAATTTCTCTCGTTTTATTTATAATAATAACCATAAAGCCGCTGTAGTCGTGAGCTCTTCCAATGCTCTGAGCTGGTAAGGTTTTTCATGCCCACCATACAGGGGAACCCGCCCACCTGCAGAAAGTACTGGAAACACTGGAAAAGCTTTTCAGAATCATTACCACAAAGGCTAGAAAGACCCAGTCTGTGTCCAGCTGAGACTTTACGTGGGTCCGGATCTGGATCGGTCTGCTTTTTGTAGACGATAAAATAAATTAAATGAGAAAAAAAAAGAGAAAGCTTCAACAGAAACTGATTCTCTTTGTTTTAGTCAGAAATACAGATCTGCAGAGACATCTGGTTGGAGGTCAGATGAAAACAAACATGCAGCGCAGGAAAATAAAACAATTTCTGAACTGTAATAAACTCTAAAAACATTACATCAACAAAACAGAACAGGATGGGTTCAGAAAGGATCACATCAGAGTGCTGGACAATAAATACGGTCATGATCTCAAACAGGAAGTCAAACAAAGCCGATATGAAACAGATAACATTTAATCATGTTTACTTTGTTCTTAGG
Organism: Nematolebias whitei; assembly: GCF_014905685.2. Lineage (NCBI taxonomy): Eukaryota > Metazoa > Chordata > Actinopteri > Cyprinodontiformes > Rivulidae > Nematolebias > Nematolebias whitei. Next base: position 14,764,399 of record NC_056499.1, on the reverse strand, counting down.
AAGCAGTTTCAGACTCTTCAAGGTTTAACTTTAGAGAAGGAAGCCTTGGTCTGAACGTTTCAGATGATTAAAGAAACAACTAAATGTTTACAAAAATACAGTGTGATGCTGAAAGTTGTTGACAAGGCTGAATGCTAGCTAAAAGCTAAGGGTAGCAAAAACCTAGTTAAAAGTAGCAAAACTGTAGCTTAAAGCTAAAAGTGGCCTAATAAGACAGACAGAGGCTGAAACCTTCTTCAACGAGAACAAAGTTTAAAAAAAGAAATCAGAAGATATTTTAATAAATAGTTTAATATTTTAAAAAGTATAAGTTTCAAAAACTAAAAGTTTAAAATCTCCTGAATGAGCTGGACATTTTGATGTATGAATAATTAAAATTGCCGTATGCAGGAGGAAAACATAAGAAAACAAAAACAGGAAAAGGACCTCGTGATGCCGACTCAGCGCTCAGATGGACGCTGACTCAGCGCTCAGATCATGAAGTTGTGTCTTCAGTGGATTTGTCGGTTCAGAGCAGAGGTAAACAGATGTTTGACCATCACGTTAGTCACTGTTTAACCAGCTGCATTTAAATATTTGAGGAGTGCGAGGCCAGCTGTTAATCAAACCGCTTCTTTCAGCTGGCTCAGTCAAATCTGACAGATAAACACAGCACTGGTTGCTTTGGTCCCAAAAAGCTGATTAACTATAATTAATGGGGGGGGGGGGGGGTATTGAAAATGACTCTTAGCTACTACCATACTAAATCTTAGCTCAACATCTGTAAAATTCACTGAGTTAGAGACGTTTGTGTTGGCTAAATAAGAATGGCTGTGACAGCTATTTTAAATTGTGTTAACATTTCATTAAAACCCTTTCAGAGGCTCATGAGATATTTTGCTGACAGACACACAAAGAATTAAAGCTAAACTTTAAACAAAGCCCTTGCCCAATCTATAGCTTTCAGAATACGTGCTGAAGATGATGCTTGGTTACTAACACTTCAAGTTTAAGCACATTATCTGTAAAACTGACATAGTTTAGGCCATTTGTGTGTTGTTTTAAGATGGTTTGACTGTGGCGGACATGTTGAATTGGGTTGTCTCCACTTGTTTCCTGGAAGTTTTATTAAAATCCATCCAGTGGTTCATGAGATATTTTGCTAACAGACCTGAAAAGTTTGTAAGGTTTGTAGTGTAAATACATGAATTTCTGTTGAAAACCAGAGTTTTTCAAGAGAAACAGGAGTTCATAAACTCACCTATGATCTCTCCTATCATGAACAAGAAGTAGAGCAGAGCTGCGAGGACCAGCCTCTTCATCACCCGGCGGTGCCGGACCCGCTCCCTCCTCCGGCTGCAGGACTCACAGGGGTCCATGTTGGTCCCGGGTACACCGATGGATGGGTCCAACAAGGAGTCATCGTCCTCCTCCTCAGCAGATACCAGCACCGTGTTGACCGGCGCTCCGTTGGATGGAGCCCCAGCCGAGTAGTCCGACATCTCCCCGGAGACCACCACCTGCAGCCGGTTGAACCTCGGGGTGTCATCGTCATCCAGCTCTGACGATAAGTCGAAGGGGGCGGTGTCGCTCAGGTCCCAGTCGGTCCGCTCCCTTCTGAAAGCGGACCGAACCTTTCCAAACAGCTTCCCGCCCGACATCTTTAATATTTCTGATCAGGATCTCCAGGTGATCATTCTCGAAGTTGGCGTGATGTCATCCGTCATTTTTGGTAGGGGGTAAAGCCTGCTGTGTTGTGAAAAACTGACAGACAAGAGAAGTAGATTATTTAGTTTTTACCTCATATATTCCTTCCGGTACGTGCAGGAATGTTGTCAGGATATGAACACCGGATAAACTCCTGGCGGATACGACTAAATGACCCGATGGTGTCGCCTGAGTTGAACTACAAAGATGTTACACCTAAACCAAAGAGTCCACGTTAGAATTATTTTAATAACTTACAGTTGTAAAGGTTCTCATTAAATGTTAATATTCAATATATTCAGTGTTAACTGACAAAACGAAGACCATCAATTCACACTATTTTGAACACTCACACAGTCAAATTTATGTAACAGCACTTATTAAACAGTTTCAGATAAACATAAAATAACAAGTAAAATATATATAAGTATATAAATGGCTTTCAAGAATCTAATAACAGAGAATAAAATCTAGTACCATTATATCAAACCCAACATTTTTCAGTCAGGTCATCTGGACAGTTTCTTTTTTTTGTGCTGAAACGTTTCGCCTTCGATCCGACGATGAAGGCTTCCGGATCGAAGGCGAAACATTTCAGCTCAAAAAAAAGAAACTGTCCAGATGACCTGACTGAAAAATGTTGGATTGTATACCTGGATTATTGAGCACGGACTTTGTTGTCATTATATCAAATGTTTTGATCCTGTTTTCATCACTCTGTATTTCAATCAGTTTTGTATAATTCAGGTTTATATTCACTCAAGGCAGTGGACAAGTACAGATCTCTACACAATCATTTAATTTATACTTAAAAATGCTGGTGATTAAAACAGATGTAAAGTGGTACGTGGTAAAGTGTTCCTACAGCAGCTCTCCATGTTTTCTTCTCGTTCTTACAGATAGAAACATTAAATATTTTCTGTTTGGGTGCTTCTTTGTCAACTTTCCTCCAAACCAACATGTCAGCATCCTTGCTGGTGAACATTCTCAGTCATCCAGGCCGTGATAAATCTAAAAAAAAAAAAGGGGGTTAAAAAAACCCGAAACAACTGGACTTGCACCTCCAGATGTTGCTCGCCAAATGTCACCAAGATCTCATGTGAAATTTCAATACAAAGGCCGCTGCAAATTTGGACATTTTCCATTGAATTTTCCCTAAGTTGCTGTTTATTGTTTGTTCTTCAGGATGTTGCAGAAACTGGACTTATAGTACAGTTGTTGTTTTTTTCAACCATACTGTTTAGGATGTCAGCCTTTTTGAGCTCACGTGACCAGCCGTGCCCGGCTGTCCGACCTGGAGAATGTTTACAGAGAAGCTGCCTTCTGCAGTCCGGATGATTCCGACAAACAGAAAGTGATCAAAACACACAGAGACAACATCAGCTCAGCAGTTTCAGAACCGGGTCTCCGGTCGGTACCCTGTTGGGACTCCACACGAAACAAAAACTTTGACAACGGTTTGGCTAAAACAGTAACAGGTTAGCTAGCAGCTCGTCGATTCAGGCAAACATTCTGCTTTTAGCGCCATATTTGATTAAACCAAATAAAACTGACTCACCCACAAATTTGTCTCCTCATTCCGCTGTCAAACTCAGAGCTGTCATGATAAAACTACACTAAACACGCTAACCTTAGATTCCGAATTGAACAAGACCGACTGGTTCAGTCCCATGAAGACGCATAAAGAACCAGGCTCCAAGACCGATCAGAAGGAACGAGCGCCCCCTGCAGGCTGGGTGGAGTATAACATTCATTTCAACGTCACTGAACGAGAAATAAAAAACAAATAAAGTAAAAAAAAAAACCTCAGGTACTTTGTTCCAGGTGTTGATTCACGAAGTTTTTACCTTTGTCTTCAACCTTCAAACCTTTACATTATCTACTTTTTTTATATTTATTTATTTGATGCCGAAAATGAGAAATACTGACACTGCGTGGCGTAAACGGTTTGTGCATCTTACGCGCTGACGTAATCACGTGACAATACACAGGTCACATGATGCAGACTCACGCGCTACACTAAATCTTAAAGAATCTTTTGTTGTTTTTGTTTTGTGTGTGTCGTTTTAAGTAGAGAGATAAGAGCTGCAGCTGGTGTCCACCGGGCGGGAAGTCAGAAAAAAAAGGACGGGTAAAGAGAAAGGTTCAGACTGCAGAGCTTTGGGATCATTCAGTGCTAAAATCAGCCCGGAAGTAGCTTCAGAAGCTAGCAGCTAACTCGACTGCAGCTACAAGAGGTTAGCCTGCAGCTCAGGTACAAGTGTCAGGTTCGGGCTGCTGTCCCTCACATAGAGGCAGAGGACATGGAGGATGAAGGACTTTCGTCCCAGAGCCAACTTCCAGGTTTGTGTCTGTGGGATTTTGGTGTTTGAGACCAGTTAGGTGGACTTGAAGTCCAGGGACGAATAAAGTCCACTATCTTTCAGTTTTCAGGATCTAATAAACCTGATCTGTTTTTTTTTTAAATCAGCTTCTTCTATGATCCAGATCTGACATGAAGTGAACAAAAACACAACAGGTTCCACCGAATCTTCATGTATTACACAGAAACTGGGTTCAGCCCTGACCCAACAGAACCTCCTTCAGCAGGAGGACCCTCAGTGGTTCTCTGTTGGATATCATCAGCCTTTCTTATGGTCCTGGAGGAGTTCTGGTGCATTCTTTTTTTCATCACTGAGGGTTCTGCTCAGCGCTCTGAATGTCCACCACAGTGTTTCAGTCAGGTTGCAGCTCTGGACTCTGACGGGACCATTGCAGTACCTTAGATCTGTCCCATCTGCCCCGTTCTGTTGTAGATCATCTGCTGTGTTTAGGGTCATGGTCCTGTTGGACCCAGTTTGGTACATTTGACTCCAGAACTCTTTGGTCTACAGAGGAGTTCCTGGTCCACTCAGTGACTGACAGGAGCCCAAACCATCAGTCCTCCACCACTGTGCTGACAGCTGGAGGAGCTGTACACTGCAGTGAATTCTGGGTAAATGTCTGTAGGCTGGACACAGTTTTCACGCCCTGCTTTAACAATTTGTTTCTGCTTAATAAAGAATGACTCGGTGGAACCTGATGAGTGTTTATGTTCACTTCAGGTTATTTTTGGATCCTTTAGAACCCGATAAAAACCCGATAAAGACCCTGAAAGTGAAGGAGGGTGGACTTTGTTTTATCCAAGATGTTCCTCCTCTTCATCACCCAGTGGTGTCTGATCCTCTGCCTCCTCATGGGGACCCGCTTCAGAGCGAGACTCGGCTTTCAGACAACGACCACAGTGCCACTTAGAGAGGAAACGAGCATTAACAGATCAGAACTTCTGTTTTTATTCTGTTGAGGAACAGATTTATCTCTGAATGGACAAATCATGTATCAGAACTTCTGGACCGCCCAGTTCTGCCTGATGCTGTTCAATTTTTATTTATTTTTTACTTTAAGGTGCAGAAAACATAATTTAAAACAGATTTTATCAGAAGAGCCTCTGAGTTTTTTTTTTTTACACAGCTCACTGTTTGGATTCTGCACTGAGACCTGTTGGTCGAAGGTTCTGAGCTTGTTTTTTTTTTTTTTTTTTTTTTTTATTCCACTCTCAGTGTTCACATCAGAGTGTCTTCCCTCAGAACGAAGAGCTGGATGGGTTTGTGTTTAAATTCAGTCCAGATCTGCTTCGTTCATTAAAACCATCTTTGTGCTTTCTGATCCAACAGGTCTGCAGAAGCAGGAGGTTCTGCAGAGCTCCACCTCGGATCAGAACCTGTGTGTGGATAAACTGACAGAAGGACTTTTGTCTCACTACTTACCAGACCTGAAGAACTCTAAACGAGCCCTCCAGGAGCTGACGTGAGTTCCTGGTTCTTCAGGATCTTTCACAGCTTCACGTCATGCTCAGTCTCTCTGAGGAGAACCTGTGGATCTGTGACGGGTTCTGGACTGAGTCCAGCAGCTGTGTTTGGTCTGAGGTTCTTGTGTTGGTTGGGGTTCTTTGTGAATTCTTTGTCCAACTCCGACATGTGTCCAGTTTCGTTACTTTTTTGTCTGCCTATACAGATCTCACTTGTAAATGAGTCTTCTAGGCTCACTGTGACTTATCTGTGTAAATAAAGGTTGATTGAATGAATGACATCATTATTGTCACTCCTCTTTCCTTTTGTCTCGCTCAGACAGAACCAGCTGATCCTCTTAGACACTCTGGACCAGGAAGTCACCAAGTTCAGGGAATGTAACTCCGTACTGGACCTCAACTCTCTGGTTTGTTCCAAATGATCCCATGTTGTTTCTGCTGCAGGAGCAGGAACCAGCACTGACCCGGTCTGTTCTCTTCAGTTCACAGAAGCCAAAGTTTATCAGAACAAACTGGTGACCATCAGGAAGGAGATGATCGTGCTGCACGAGAAGACAACGAAACTGAAGGTAGGAGGTCTGTCCATCAGAGGGAGCAGTACAGCTCTGGATCCAACCTGAAGGTCTGGTTCCTTTCAGAAACGAGCTCTGAAGCTGCAGCAGCAGAAGCAGAAGGAGGCGCTGGAGAAGGAGCAGCAGAAGGAGAAGGAGCTTGAGAGAGAGAGGCAGCTGACGGCCAGACCTGCCAAGAGATCCTGAATGTTTCCTCTGCAGAAGCTCGCTCTGCAGCTCAGGTCATTCATGATTTTTATTTATTTCTAACCGGAGACAGCTGAGACTTTTATCTGCTCATCTGCAGTCCACCAGAGTCCTCTGTGACTTTATCCACTGATTCTTTTGATCCACACACAGGATCTGGACAGAGGTGGCGCTCTGCAGAACCTCCTGCTGCAGATCTGTCAGACATCTGGATGTTTTCTATCTGACCTTTGACCTGGCAGCACTGCACAGTCTCACATTTTCTCCTCTTCATCTCACTTCTGGGTCAAATAAATAATTTTTATTTTTTACATTTTTTATCAAACTCACCAGCCTCCACAAACGGAACTTTTAAGATTTCTGTGGATGTTTCCTCACCTCGTCTTCGACTTCATCAGGAGCTTCTTGTGGAAAATCTGTCTCAAACGGTACCGGACTTCCTGGGTCAGTTTTGTCGAGCTTCAGATCAAAGTCTGCAGCGGCTTGAACAGAACAAACGGGGAAATGATGCGAGCGTTTGAATGTAATCATCTTTGAAATGGTTTCCAGTCAGATCGTGTTTGTCGAGAACAAACCAAAGACAGACTTCGTTAACAAATCTGGTTCCTCTTAGAGGAAGAGGAGGAGGATGAAGCAAAGACTGTTTACTCCTTCATGCAAACGCTTCTGATGCCTTTTACTGACGTGTTCCTGTCAGTGAGGAACGAGTGACGTTACGATACATTGATGCTGAAACGTGTCAAACTAATCGTCTGTTTGCTCTTCAAGAAGCTTCTTTGCAGCTGATGTTTCCAGCTGCTGCGTTTCTACAATTATCAATAAACCCAAAAGAAGAATTTCTTTTTATTTTAACTTGCGTTCTTTACAACGTGGAGACCTGGGGCCACTCCAAAAACAAGAACAGTAATTGGCATGGTTGGATATTTGAAGCACACATGAATCATTTTCAGCTCAGATTTGTTTAAATTTATGCTTCTTGTAAAATTCAAACCCAAAATTCTTAAAAATACATAATTTATTATCATAAAATAAATGTTCACAGATTGTTACGATCTGCAGGAGCTTTCAGGCAGCATCAAGGAGGAAGGAAGAAAGACAAATAAAACGTACAATTTGATATTTCAGCTGCATTACATGATGTCATTTAACAATAATTATAGATAAACTAATAAATATGAATAGGATTTTTTTTTTAATGTTTGTTTTCTCCTGGAAACTTAGTTAAAGTGTGGAAGCTCATTAATGCCTTTCTGAACAAAAATATAAATCCCAAGTCATAAAAACTAAATACAGTCTTAAAATAACTTCTTACCTTATTATAAAATACCATCTAATATTTCTGACCAAGACATAATAAAGTTTATAGAATTTATCATGTTAGTAGGTTAAAATCAGACTTTGAGGGTTTTTTTTATCTTCAAAGTGTCCAAAGTAAATTTCTTTAAAGTGGCAATAAAACGATGCCTTTTATAAATAATATTCCATGTTTGTTTTGTTTTATTTATTTTTGTCACACAAGTTGTTTATTTGGAGACCTTTCAGTCCTGTGGGTGCAGGGAGCCCTTTGGGCCATCAGGTGTCAGAACATCTATGTGTTGCAGCTCTACATGACGTCACCACTGCTTCTGTAAACCTCCAGGAGGTTCTGGTTCTTTTTCATCCCATAGATCAGACTGGACTTGAAGGGACTTCCTGTTCACCTACTGGGCCCAGTTTGTTTCTGATTTGGGTCAAATGTCTCTGTCCCAGAGAGCAGCAGGTTGTTGACAGACAGGACACATTCCTCTGAGACCCAATCGAACCAGCAGACTGCCACACCTCCCGTTTCACACACAACTCTAATTTTATACTCAAAAACCACCAACAACACCCTGTTGTCCCACCAGTCCTGGACTGAACCATAGTGGGACTTTAGAGGGGTCCAGACGCAGACTGAGGGGTCTTGCTTAAGCTAAGTGTTAGGTTGGAGATGATTTCTGTTTTTAGAAAGTCAACAGTCCTCCTGGTTCTCGTCCTCAGACCACAGAGACTCAGACAGGAAGCAGCAGCTGATGATGGTGAAGGCCTCCTGTCTCGGTAAACAGAGCGGTGGGAGGCTGGCTGTGGTCTGTCCCAGCCCCTCCCTGACGGCATCTGGTTTTGGGTCCAACTCTTTGAGACGTGTCTTATGTAACGTTTGTGACTCAACATTTGGACCAGAGACCAGATTTAAACTGAACCAAAACCGCTTTCCAAAATCCTGATTCTCCAGTCAAGTCCAGGAGGAGTTTTACTCTTTTACATGTTGACTTGTTTACATGTTTACTTGCATACAGAGCTGTGCTGTGTAAAATTCTTCACCCTGTTTCGTTCCAACAAACTTTAATTTTTTTTTTACTGGAGTTTTATGAGACGGAGCAAAAAAAAAGCTGCTCCTAAGTGAAGCAGAAAGAAAACATTTTGTTGTTTCTTCCTTTTTTCTAAATAAAAATCTGGTAAGTGTGACATTCACAAGTATTCATTCCCTTCACTCTAGTCCCCTGAACCAAAGTCCTGTAGAAGTCCATTCACTTATAAACAGTCCAGATATGTTTAATTTCAGTATGAACCCAGATGTTCTGTGAAGGTTTGTTAAACCAGTATTATGAAGACCAAGGAGCACAGCTGACTGCTCAGAGAAGTTTAAAACAGGTTTAGGTTATAAAATAATGTCCTAGGCTGTGAACGCATAGCATCATGTCTGAAAATACAAAGAGGAACTACAAACATGTCCGTCAACCTAAACTGACCAGTCAGAGACGAGAACAGCCTTAATCTGAGGAGCAGCCGACAAGCTCCACAGGAGCTCAGGAGGAGCTGCAGAGATCTACACCTCAGGAGGGACCATTTGTCCACAGGACAACTGTTGGTCCACAAACATGACTTGATGGAGGAGTGGTTGATCAGCCTGAACACACCACCCCCTCTGTGAAGCATGGTAGTGGCAGCATCATGCTGTGGGGAGACTTCTCATCACCAGAGACGGGGGGACAAAGACAGCTCTAAATCTAGGACAATCCTGGAAAAATAACCTGTTTGAGTCTGCAGCAGGGGAGATTCTAGAATCTGACCTTTAGGGGTGCTTAGCCCCTAGTGCTGACAGTAGCTCTTGGCTTGAACAACATGATAGTCATGGGCGTCAGAAGCATTGGGGGTGGGGGGGTTCTGAGAGTCCTCCCCCAGAAATTTTTTAATACAGTAGATGCCATTTCCTGCATTCTGGTGTATTTTAACGGCTTGTTAAACATCTATGTTTACCTTATAAGAACATTTGCTTCAATAACTATTTTAGAGCTCGGCAGTGCTGAGCTAGCGGCGTGTAATGCAGACGCACTAGCTATGCTACAGATGCAGCACTCTGCTTTGCATTGCACAACCTAATAAACACGTTGTACAAAATCAGTTTAGTGTTAACTGATCATAACAAACAAAAACTAATGCAACCAGAAGTTGTAGCATAGCTTTATCTACATTTACAACACACAAAAACAAAGCACAAGTAGCTTTAAGCATTAACCTTTAATTTAACCTTTAAGTATACTGTAAAATGTAATTATGACAGAAAATGGAGGATTTACCTGCAGTTACCTTCATACAGATGAACATGCGGCACTTCCTGTTTATCAATGGTGCATTCAGCTGCTCATGAGGTCAGCCGCAGGGCTTTATCCATCTTTACAGACTCAGTTTAGGTTTTGGAAATGGAATAAACTGTATTTCACCCTTTAAAGCAGGGCTATTCAACTAAACTGCTCAGGGGGCCACAGTTACTGAAAGCCAGCAGATCAGGGGCCGGACAGCCAGCAATTAAAGTCATTATGTAAATAAACCAAGTATTACAATGATCTGTTACCTTGTAAATTTGTTTATTTTGTTGAGTTGAATCATAAATGCAATAAACAGAACCCAGAACCACCCAAAAATACAATTATATATATATAT
>NC_056499.1:14735872-14754069 GCF_014905685.2 Nematolebias whitei | reverse complement strand
ATATATATATATATATATATATATATATATATATATATATAATTATTTATTTTGTATACTTTTACTTTTCAGGGGTGCCGAGTTAAAATTTAGGGGTGCTTGAGCACCCCCAAAACAAAGCTAAAATTGCCACTGGTCTGCAGAAGACCTGAGACTGGTACGGAGCTCCACCTTCCAGAAGGACGACTACCCAAACATCCAGACTGATCTAGAATGGAATGGGTCAAAAGGTCCAGAACCTGAGTCCAACTGTGCTACAACTTAAAACCTGCTGTTCACAGACACTGTCCAATCAGACTGAGCTGCAGCTGATTTACACAGAAGAATGGGTCAAAACTTCAGACTGTAGATGTGTAAAATGGCTGGAGATCTAGAGGTAGTTCTATTGACTCAGGGGAATGAATATACTAATACTAGTAACTCGGGGGTGAATGCACATGCGATATAGTAATGGTGGTGGCTCATCTGGTTAATAAGGAAGGACGACTACTCACTTACAATGATATCTGCTCACTATATAATTTCCCAGTTAGTCTCCAAGAATTCTCAGTGATGGTTAGTGCTATACCCTCAGGCACCTTAATACTGTTTAAAAACACTAACAGTTCTCTGTCTACTCCATGCTGTCCTTGGTCCAGCTGAGTCATCAGTAGGGAAAATCTGCTTTTCTCAGGAGCATGGTAACAGCAACAAGAGATTGTTGTTCCAGGAAAGCATTGCTTCTCGTCCATATATAACATCTTATTGGAGCTGTTATATCCTGGATATCAACTGGAAGACAGGATGACAACCCCCATAAATATTTAATTGTAAATAAGGTGAAGGAAGTGTCATTTTAAATTATTCATAAAATTTACCCCACTAAACATTATATGGTAAAATTTTTGATTGCAGTTTTTGGGACCTTGTGGTGACCCCCAAAGAAAAACGTCTTACTGTTTTTCTTTACAATTTGTGTTTTTGTTGGATGTAACTGGGATCCTGTGTACATAGTTTCATCCCACCTTATGCACCACGTGTGGCGTGTATGACAAATTAATCTCTCTGAATCTCTTCCAGAAACTGTGACACCTATTTTGGCACTGCCCTTTCACACACAGGTTTTGGAAGGATCCAGTTTAGCAGGTTTATTAATAACCATATTTTAAGGGATTTTTCCTTAAGTTGGGAAAATGTTTTGGTTTTTCTAGATTCCCCAGAAAGGATGCTAAATGTTTAATAAACTTTTTTAAATATAATTTTTAAACTTTTTTTTAATAAACTTGCTAATTCTTTTGGACAAATTTAACATTTATAAATGCAAATTTATTAACAAAATGCCACATTTTCTTCATTTTATTAAGGAAGTGGAACTATGTTAAATTAATAAGACTACCAACAAAAAGGCCCTCTATCTGTAAATCTTTGTCTAATTAACACCCCTGGTTGTTTGTTCGTGTGTTGTGTTCTTCTGTATACACAATATATACAATATATATTTGTTTGTTGTACACTTGCCATTTGCTTAATGATAAAATAAAAATGTGATAGGCCTATACTAATGCACGTGGCTCTATTAACACAGGGGGTGAATACTAATGCACATGTGGTTCTGTTGTAGAGGGACTTTACCTTTAAAGGATTATTTTGTTTTTCTAAATTCAGTTCTGCAGAATCTTTCGACCGACCCGTTAACCTTTTCAGGTGGTGGTTCTGGACAGACCGGCTGCTCTGGTCTTGTCTGACCTGTGAGGTGGACAGGTTCTGGTCCAAACCCTAAGTGTTGGACTCAAAGAATTTATGGCCTTGTTTTTCTGCAGCTTCCTCTGCTTCTGGACAAAGTGAGGGTGGAGAGGTGAGTCAGGCAAACAAGATCCAGTTCAAACCAGAACTGTCCCACTCAGAACCGTAGTGGTTTCATGGCAGTCCAGAACAGTCAAAAACAGTAGTTTTATTTTAGTCTCAGGACCCAAACAGAAAAAAAATTAATTTTCTCCAAACTGAAAGCAACTTTTGGTCCAACAGAAACAAACTTATCCAGCGAGAGGTTCTGTGAAGTTCGACCAGAAACATGACGGCTGATATTGTGCTGCATGTCATTTTTCAGATGGAGAAGTTTCATCTTTTCTGGCAATTTCTTTTTTTTAAATTTAACTAAAAATACAGAACTTCTGTTCAGTAGTCAGTCTACATATCTTGATGGTTCTGGTCCAAACTAAATCTTCAAGTACCAGGCTTGTCCCAATGTTTCCTCCTCCAATATGATGTACATAAACAAAATTTACAGTACGTGATATCCTGAACTGTGGACTATTCACTGAAGCAAAGCTTTTAAAAAAAAAAATAAAATAAAAAAAAGTGTACATTTAAAAAAATACTTTTAATATACAGTAATATTTGATCTCATGCGAGACACAGCAAATTGTTCCTCCGAACCTCAAGCATCAGGTCCAGAAAGTTTTATTTTGGTGCATGTCAACAAAATGACAGAATAAAACCATAGAGTGCAGACGTTTTGTTTGTTTGCTTAAATTAAGGCAATTTATTTTCCTCCCACGTGTTCGTGACTAAAAATAGCTTCCACTTTAGTCAAATTATTCCACTTCAGGAACCCAAATTACATCTAATGGATTTCATGACCGCAACAGTCATTTTACATTAAATTTCCTGTTTTTAAAGTGAAGTCCTGTTCGCAGCAGTTCCACAGAAATCTGTCTGCACGAGTTAGGACCAGAACATGTAGAGGTCATGAGGTTCATTCTGGTGACGTCACTTATCAGAGAGCAGCTGCTGGCAGCAAGCGAGATAGAGACGCCGTCTGAACCCACCAGGTCAAAACTTGCAGCTATCAGGACCTCCAAGTGCCCCACTGGGTCGGGCCAACCCAGAACAGGACCCAGTTACAAGTAAGTCCAAGACAAAATTGGCAGAAGGATCATTTATTGACATGTGCAACCATCCTCTAACATTTCCTGTGACAAAGCAATAAATATGATGGATATAAAAATCATCTCAGCATCTTATGCTGCTAAACAGACGTAAAAAATAAAAAAAGATGACAGTCAAACTGAACGACTGCCTGGTAGGAAGTTAAGGCAAGTTGGTCTTCTGGTTGCAAATGGAGTAAACGCTTTGTATAGCCGATCGGATGACCTGCAGAAACAACATTCAGTCAGAGCAGCAACAAGACAATAATTTCTAGCCCAGGTACCAGGTGGGTTTGGTACCTTTGTTAGAGAGGTTCCTGCATGATGTTCAGGATGTTCCCGTAGACGGAGTTGAAGAGCTGCTCCTTGGACATGGTTCCATCTAGCTGCACTGTAACGACACGCACGCCTCATCAATACAAACATTTGGAAAACACTGAAATACTTGAAGAAATGTCAACTTACCAACATCAACGCCTGATTCCTCCATGATGTTCTTGTGTTTCAGATACATGGGCCACACATGGCCATCAAACAGACCAGGGGGATCAGGAAAAATGTAGTTTCTGGAGCTGCAGACACAAAAAGCACCAATAAAAACATAAATAAAAAAAAGACAAGAGCTCAAAGATAACAAAAGCCACTGTCTGAGCAGTTACCTCCTCCTCTTTTTGCATTCTTCATATGGGATGGAAATGAAGTATCGTTGGTTCAGCACGTCGATCAAAGGCCTTAAACAAAACACCCATCAGCTTCTTTATTCAACAAATTTTTTTTTTTTTACATTTAAACACTGAGGTACAGCAGAGCTCCTACCCGTAGGTGTAAAGCAGGAAGCCTTCCACAATCAGGATGTGAGTCTCCTCCTCCTTCTTGTGGTCCGACTTGGGGATGATCTCGGTATCCAGGGTGTTATTAACGCCATGAGACTTTTCAAACTTCACCGGGTTCTCGTGCCATGCATGGATGGTGCTCATCATGGCGTCCATGTCCAGAGAAGTGATGACTGCAGAGGAAGAGTAGGCAGGAAGGGACGTATAGACAAAATCGAAGAGAAAGTGAGTCGTACAGAGGATTTTAACTTTGTCCTTATTGCATGCTGGTTACAAACGTTACAATTAAAAGCAAACACGCACCACCCCTACCACCCCTCACACACACACACAGCCTTTCATAAAAACCCAGGCTTACCATCATACTGCTTAAAGCCATCTTCACCAACTTCAATCTGATCTTGGGGCTGAAACATACATGATAAGATGTACCCGAGTACATTCCACACTGCTATCTGGAAGGTTCTGATACTGATGGGGTATTGTATTCAGCACCTTCACCCTCTCAGCGGACTACAGCTCAGGATGGGCATCTTGTGTGTGTGAGGCTCACCTTGAAGAAGTCATCCTGATGGACCACACAGCAGTTGGGCAGGTTCTTGATCAGTCTGTTGGTCAGGGTGGTTTTCCCTCCGTTTGTAACTCTGAAACAACAAAACGGCCTCAAATATCACGTATTATTATAGCATGTACGTTTGTACAGACTTTATGTAATACAGGGTGGGGCTGCTCCCTACTACACTTATTCACAAACGTTAGCTTAGCTGCAGTGTTTAAACTGATAAAACTGTTGGCCAAGTTACACGTTTCATGTAAGAAAGCATTTCAGCATTCGGACACAAAACGGGTTGAACAGATGGCATGCCTGCCTGCCCCACGTGTCCCTCCAGGGCCTCGAGCTGCTTGTTAGCCTGTTAGCTTAGCCTAGCTTAGCTTTCATTCATTAGCTAAAAACTTACCCGCCAATTCCGATGATGTACTTCATGGTTCGGGTCGTAAAAAGTGCTCAAAACGTCAATAAAACCGGGTGAGATGCACAATGATCTGACGGGAAGACAGCTTAAAAAAGAAGAAAACGTCAACTACTTAATTCCTCCATGTTGCTCAGATTGAGAGAGTAAGGTAAGAGCTGGGACACGAGCTGTGACTCGGACACGGCCTTCCTTCAAGAGAGATCCGCTCTACACTGCAGCTTCCGTTCATACTGCTCACTATGCTGTGATTGGCTATTTAAACACCTCCGGCTAGCCGGACAACCAATCAGAGGCAACCGTTACCGCAGGCCCACAGACCACGCCTCCTTGTGCTTTCTTTCCAAAGCTCTGTGATT
The DNA here is from genome assembly GCF_014905685.2 of Nematolebias whitei. NCBI lineage: Eukaryota > Metazoa > Chordata > Actinopteri > Cyprinodontiformes > Rivulidae > Nematolebias > Nematolebias whitei. The sequence goes on along the minus strand of NC_056499.1, from coordinate 14,749,000 downwards.
TTCCTTAAAAATCTGAAAAACAAACAAACAACAAGCTTTGTTGTTTACACTCAAGTGTTATTGTTTTCCCAAAAGGAGAACACAAAAAACAAACGGAACCAGAAAAGTACCACTTTTTCAGTAAAATGTTTATTAATAACCCGGTAATTTATGAGATTAAGCTCTTTTTAAATCATTTATTAAGCACTGTTCATTGAACATTGAAGAAGTTTGTTGTCAAATACACAGAGATGTGAGGAAGTTCTCATTTTGCTTTCTCCCTCCTCACAGAAAACAAATACATAAAAACAAAACAAACTAAAACGTCCATCAAAGAACATGAGACATGAAAACAAATTTAAACTTGTATGAACTTCTGTTTGTTCACGTAAATGTAGTTTTTATTGTTAGTTGCTCAGCATAAATTTTGTAACCACATAATAAATAGCTTCCAAGATAATGTTTAATATTTAACATTTAAATAACGAAGAACGCAGAGAAGCAGTGGGGATAAATAATGCCTCATGAATGAACATGATCAAGTCTTTATTGTTGTTTTGATCTAACCCACTATAACTGTTTATTAATGGCTTAATAAGTGTGTCATAAACTATTCTTTTTTTTTCTGAGGAAAAAGTGGAGCTGCAGTCTGAAACATGTTTTTATAAGACTGTTGGCAGGTTTTCATTTAAGAAGACATTTGTTTCAGTCCTCTGACATGAACAATGCCCCAGTGTCAACTAGAGACACACAGCCTGATGCGACCGTGGTAATCTGTTTATTTCTCCTGGTTTCTCCTCCAGCTGCAGTTGCTCCATCCAGGAAAAGACACGTAAAGTAAATGTCTAAATGTTATTCCACAGCGGGGAAATTTTGGGACATCTTTTATTTCTCCAACATGAAACAACTGATGGAGTTCAGTATTTTCCCAGTTTATGTCTGATGAACAGACAGATTTAATATAGTGCAAACAGCCCCGCCCACTCCCACCTGTCCCAGGTGTCCAGTCTGCCCATCAGCCCCAGTCCATTTGTCCTCTATTTTTTTTGTGTGTCAAGTTTGTCTTCGTGTTCCCTCGAGGTTCGGTTGTCTTTCTGCTGCCGCCCCAGCCTCTTGTTTGGTTTTGAGTTTATTATTTCTAATCACTTTTGTTTTTCTTCATGCGTTCTGACCATTACAAACGTAAAGGTCAGAGGCCGCGGTGGAAACGTCCAGACGTTCTCGTGTTCTCCATCAGAACTCCTCTTTGATGCTGTTTGAACCAAAGATAAATTAATTACTCTGCTGTCAACGTTTCCATTTGCAGCCCAGCGTCAGCAGAATGTCATGTGGACTTCAGCATTAAATCAGAATGTTTCTTTCAGCCAGCGTGATGTGGTGAAAATCAACACCTTCACAGCCGGACCGAGACGTTCTTTAAAGGGCAACAAATCAGGGTTTTCATGCAAGAACTATACATGACTGAAGTAGATTGTTTTCAGGGACTTCAGGCTTGTGTTTGAGGTTTGGCAGCTGATTGTAGCTCCACGTAAAGCTGACCTCGTGTGGTGCTGGCTGGGGCCCAGATCTGAGTCCTGACACACAAGCGGAGGCTCCAGAGGAATGAGTATAAATTAATGCAACGTTTTATTTGTCAGAAGAGACTACGGTTGTTTTTGTTGTTTGAAAGGTTCAAAGTGAAGCTTGTCAGCCAGAGAACATTTTGGACCTGTGCTGAAGGTCCAGCACCTTCTTTCCAGTTTCTGAAGCTGAGGCAGAAAACAAACGTGGGCGTAAGTTCCAGACCAGACTCCATGACACACTTCTGAGGTGTTGCTGGGCTCCAGCTCCTCGACGGCCTCAACTATGAGGAGGAAGTGGTCGAGCGTGGGCTCGGTTCAGCCCAGACCATTTCTATTCTTAGCCTGACTCGGCTGCATTCTGACGCTAAAAGCTGTTTTTGTTGGATTTCTTTTAAAAGTCTGACCCAATAAACTGGGTGACTGAATGAAAGCGGTTTTATTTTATTTGATCAATAAAACACCAAAACATGAAAAATACTAAATGGATACCAAAACAATGTCTTGTTCTGACTGAATGCAAGATTAAAAACTGAACGTGGTCATTTGTTGTTGTCACTTTGCAGCAGGTCAGATATAATTCATGTTTATAAACTGTTTTTGACTCGTACTGTCAGGAAAACTGTTAAAACTTTAAAAAAAAAAATTATTAAAGCATTAAAGCAAACGTTTTCCATCCTCATGTTTTATGTGAAGAACTGAACTTGAAGAACAGAACATATAAAAACATTTTATTGAGTTTGGTAACTTTATGTTTGCTCAACATGATTATTAAATTAGTTTTTGTGTCCTTTATATTGAGCTGAAACAAAGATGGGACTCATCACCAGCTTCTGCTCTACAGCTTTGATTTATTTAAGTTGAAAACAAATAAAACAGGGATGACATGGAGAATAATGTTTAGGGTCGTAAAAGCAGATCACGCCCCAAAACCACAAGTGAAAATTAAATGAAGGGGAAAGGATTTTATTCACGTCAGACTGCAAAGCTGCGTGAGGTGATGGCAAATATCCTACAGATTAATTCAAGGTCAAGGTTCTTTATTGTCATTTGCATCGCCTGTGGTACATGAGGTGGAACAAAATTGTGTACACAGGGTCCCAGTTACATCCAACAAATGTATAAATTGTTAAAGAAAAACAGTAATAAGATCTAAGATATGAACTAAGAAATATGCTAAAACTAAGAATATGCTAAACACTTACTCAATACGCCGAATAACAGCAGCACGAACATGAGTCTGTGTGAGCAGATGAGTACGAATGAATACAGCAGCATGGAATAAATCAGCAGCATGGGATCAGCAGCATAGATAGTCAGCAGCACATATCAACAATCAAGTGGCATTACGGTGATTTTTTCCCCCACAGTGATTATCCTGGTTAGATATTCATGAGTCTAACAGTTTCAGAGTAGAAGCTGTTCCTCAGTCTAGTGCAGGGGTGTCAAACTCATTTACAAAAGGGGGCCAAAATTAAAATCTTTTTCGAACTAAGGGCCAGTTCAGAATGTACATTAACTCAAATCAGATACCCAGCATCTTTTCTTGGTCACAGGTTCCTCGACAAGAGTTTGATTGGTCTCATTTGATGTTCTCTGTTGTGCTTTCAACGTCATAATCAAAGATTACTGAAAAAATTCAAGAGATAGAAGTATTTTACATTTCACATATCTTGGGGGCCAGAAAAGATGTCAACGAGGGCCACATTTGGCCTTAACCAAATTACAGACTCCTTAACCTCCTTCCTGAGGGGAGCGGGGCAAAAAGTGTGTGTGCTGGGTGAGTGGGGTACTTCATGATGCAGGTGGCCCTCTTCCTGCTCAACCTGTTTTGTATTTGTAATTATTTTTTCTATCCTTAACATGTGTTTTTTTTGTCTTTCAGGTCCACCTGGACCTATATCTGGACCTACCATTCTGTGTTCGTCTGTCTCTCCTTCCTGTCCTCTCAAACCAGCCGGTCAAAGCAGATGACCGCTTGTCCTGAACCTGGTTCTGCTGGAGGTTTCTTTCTTTTAAAAGGGAGGTTTTCCTTTCCACTGTTGCTACTGTGCTTGCTCAGCATGGGAGACTGCAACAAAGCCAAGATTCAACTTGTCTGCTGGATTCCTTAGATAGAGAACTTTATTAATTGGCTTTTTTTTGTATGTGAATGTTCCTGTAAATTGCCCTGAGACAACTTTGTTGTGATTTGACGCTATATAAATAAACTGAATTGAATTGAATAGATGTCTGTGATGGTGGGGAGGCTGACTCCAACAGTCTTCTGTGCAACCTTCACCGCAAAGCTTTTCTTTCGGCAGCTGTGCAGCCTCCATGCCACACATTGATGCTGGAGCACAGGATGCTCTCCACTGCACACCTGTAGAAGGAGGTGAAGACTGAGCTTCCCAGACCAGCTCGCCTCATCCGCCTGAGGAAGTAAAGTCTCTGATGAGCTTTCTTGATCAGTCTGGTAGTGTTGTTGCCCCAACTGAGGTTGTCGTTCAGGTGCACACACAAGTACTTGTAGCTGGAGACCACTTCCACTGCAGATCCTTGGCGGGGTGTAGGTGTGTTTGTTCTGTCTGAAATCTACGACTACGACTACTTTGTCTTCTTCACATTGATGTGAAGGTTGTTCTTCCTGCACCAACTCTGCAGGTGTTCCACCTCCTGCCTGTAGCTGGACTCATCACTGTTTTTGATGCATCCAACCACCGCTGTATCATCTGCAAACTTTACAATATGACAGCTTGGTTGGATAGGTGAGCAGAGTGAACAGGAGAGGGCTCAACACCCAGCCCTGAGGGGAGCCAGTGCTGAGGGTTATGGTAGCGGAGGAGAAGTTGTGGATCCTCACAGACTGCGGTCTGTTTCTTAAAAAGTCCTTCCCACACTCACAGTGGTTTACGTCAAACGTTTTTCCTTGAATTCATGATGCTAACCTTTCACATGACTCCTCCATGCTGTTGGCTGTGTTTGGACCACACAAACGTCTGAGCCCGGTTTTCTTCTAAAAGGCTGATTTTATGTTAATTTAAAAGAATGCATCAAATCCAGCGTGCCGTGATGCAGACAGTGTTAAATTAAAGCATGCTCAGTTTGATCAAACATCACATGTTTTATGTTAATACCGTTGAGTAAAGTGGTTTCTAAAGTTGGGGTTGGTAGCCCATAGTGGGCCATGACACCACAACGAGGACGTCCTGATGCACGCTCAATTATCCATGTAGAAAAATCTAATAAGGTTAAGTCATGTCCTCTGGATGGATTCTTCTTTGTTGAAACGTTTAATCTTTTATCCAAAAGACTTCTTCAGTCTGCGATTCTGCAAACAAACAGCATCTTCTCATAGTGGATCAACCAGTTTGCTGGTGACATCCAAAATGAGCTATTCACATGTAAAAATAGGACCATCACCCTAACAATTGATCTTTAGAGCCCAAACAATTAATTGGTTGTTAGTGCACTGATGGCAGCTTGTTTTGCACAGAGGGCTGAGTGATGCTTGTAGCACTGTAAGAGGGTGATGAACACGGAGACCCTCACCCTTCACAAAGATGACTTCCTTTACTCCTCTCTCAAACCAACAATACTCTCTATCAAGAATGTGCACATCATCCCTGAAAGAGTGACCACTGGTCTCTGTGCTCAACTATCCCTCTCATACAATGTTGTTGTTGCAAATATCACTCAGCCCTCTGTAGCAAGCAGCCATCGGGGCTCTAGCATCAATTGTTAGGCTGAAGGTCCTCCTTTAACATGTGAATAGCTAGTTCAGGCTCAACAGCAAACTGGTTTATCCACTGTGAGAAGGTGTTATTTGCAAGACTGAATTTGTAGTGCCTCAGACTGAAGAAGTCTTTTGGATAAAAGATGAAACAGTTCAACAAAGAACATTTTTCAGTCAGGTCATCTGGACAGTTTCTTTTTTTGTGCTGAAACATTTCTCCTTCGACCCAGAAGGCTTCATCAGTCGAGGAAACACACAACACAAAACTGATTCTTCCCCAACAGCTTACTCCAAAGTAGAACGAACCAGTTATGTTGGTGCTAAGATAGTTTGGCACGCCCCCTCCTCCATTGCCGGCCCTCTTCCTTGTTGACAGTGTGTCAAACTGGTTGAAAACAACAAAGTCCATGCTCAATAATCCAGGTATACCTGGATTATTGAGCATGGACTTTGTTGTTTCAACAAAAAAGAAACCGTCCAGAGGACCTGACCTTGTTAGACCACAAGAAGGACTTAATAAGTAATAGTAATCAATAGTAATCAATTTAACTTTAAAATTATGTTTATTCTTCACTGTTACAAAAAGATAAAAATATATATATAATTTTAAATGAATGTAAAACAATAAAATATTTGTTGTAGCTCATTGATAGTCGTGTTTGTTTTCTTCCATCTTGTCATGAGTCTCTGGTTTCTGTTTTGTGAGTCAAAAGCTAAAAAGTTGAAGAATCTCGGATTGTAAACGTTTATTATTCCTCTTTGCTGACTAAAACTACGTAAGCATTTGACCGCCATCTGCTGGCTGTGACTAACCTCTCCTCCGTGAGAATTAATCCAAAGCCCACTTTTACAGCATTATCAGGACAAAACAAGCTTTGGAATGTGTACAAGGACAAGACTGGGCTGTGCACTGACACCCTGAGGACAAGGGTCACTCTGTGTAGACTAAGATGTCCATACTTTTACAACAGAGAATACAGATGGATGGTTGAGGGGGGTGAAGAACCTACAGTGCAGCATTAAATGCAGGTGACCCAAACATCTCTCCATGAGTCAGGCACACAAAGAGCCTAATGAGCCTCAGGAAGGAGGGGAAGGTGTTTAATCTGCACGTGAGTTCAGCTGTTCCTGCAGTTTAAAGCTTGGAGGTCCACATTCTTCAGCTCTGGAGTGAGAGAGCTCCTTAAACAAAACGTTTTCAACTACATAATATAAGTCCAAGTTTTTGTTCTTTGTTTTATTTGTTTTTATGACTGAATGTCTCTCCATCATCACTTTCTGGATAAGTCCTTGGAAAGTCCAAAATAATAATAAAAAAGATTAAAGACAAAAACAATTAACGACTTTAATAAAGTCTGGTTGTTGTCTTTAATCTTTTAATGGGATACATGACCTGGATGACTGATCTTCACTAGCTCCTCAGAAAGTTTTGTTTTTTTTGTCTTTATTGAAAAAAAACAACAAAAAAAAAAACAACACAAGGCATACAAAAAAAAAACAAGTTCACATTTGACATGATAAAAACTAAACAGAAATTATGAATAGAAATAAAATAAAAAAAGAAAATGAACAATTTGAGGTAACAGCAAAATAAAAAATGTTACAAATGCATGAGGAGTTTCAAGTCTTAAAATAAGCTATTAATATACTGGTATAAAGAGTGGACTTTGGAAGGTTGCAAGCGCTTCCTTAAATAAAACTATTTCACTTAAAAAAAATGTTTATCATGGGGGTAATTTTCAGGAAACAACATTTGTGGACAAAAAAAGTCATTAAATTATTGTTACCATAATTTAAAACTTTGTCCACTGTTAACAGACCAAATTTTATTATAGTAAAATTTAAAGGTGGAATAGAGCTCTTATACCATCCAATTCTGAAAATCTTTCCAAAAAGCAAGCTGCAATAAATAAATAAAAATAAAAAAAAACGTGTTCTGCTGTCTCAATATCTGCACAGGAATTGATATTTATATAAAATATATTTTGCAGAAAGTCATTACAAGGATAAATTTCATACATAATTTTGAAATTAATTTATTTAATTTTTTGTGGGAGTGGATAGGAATTTTTTTTTTAGATATTATAATTTTTTAACAAATGTTTTCTTCTCAATGTACAGGGGAAAATAATTGATGTCAGAGTATTCCTTATGAATTTATTCTTACATTTTCTGTCTATAAAGTCACAACCATATAATCAAAGATGGTTTCTTTGGCGTAACATTTCAATATATAATCACACCTTTAACCATCTGAATCATAGCAGGAGGAATTGACTTTATCACTGTTTCAAATTTAATTTTAGTACAATTTAATGTGTATTTTCCGATAAAATCATCACATAATAAAAGGTTGCCATTTTCTTTCATAAAGTGTCGAACTCCTCAGAAAGGCAGCACGAGGTTCAAGCTGGAGTTGAGGAATCAAAGCAGCGGGTGCGCTAACCGGAAGTCAGGCGGACAAAGCAGCGCAGGAATTAGGAAGAGAAGAAGAAACTATTGTTTAAGATGGACGTTGTTCGGCAGCCAAAAGTAAGAAAACACACAGAGTTGATCATGATTGTTGCTTTTTATCACCACAACAAAACGCGGTTGAGGCCTTTTTGTTGTCCTTTTCTACAGAAAATACCTGTTCCATGTTCCTGTTTTTAGTTTTCTACATTTGCCTTAGAATCTAGCTGTTTTTTGTTTTGTTACCTTTTTTCTTTTAGCCATCCTATTTGTTAAAAAAAAAAAAAAAAAAACTGTAGTATGAGTTTTTTATAACTGTTTATTGTTGTTGCTGTTGTCCATTGTTGTCATCTTTCTTTGTTGAAATCAGGTCTCTCTTGTAAATGAGTCCTCGAGGCTCAATGGGATTTACCTGTATAAATAAAGGTTGATTGATACCGCAGAGAAGAGAAGATGCTGTCAGATGACTGCACGTTAACTTGTTAGCTCCTTCGTTAGCCTAACGCTAATCAGCGTTACGTTTTTATTTTATTTTTTACTTTATTGAACAACATAAAATAACAAATGACAATCTCAAATTCCACTGCAGGTGTTCAGGGGTGGGGGGTGTAGGTGTATTAGTTCCTTCTGAAGTCTGAAGTCCACGACCATCTCCTTCGACTTTTCCACATTGATTTCCTACACAAGACAGGCTCTAGTAATGTGGATATCCTAACTGGGCCTTCCTGAAAGCAGAGAAGAAACCCAAACAGGACTCCAGCCAGCCATCAGGTGAAAAGGAGGAACCCAGACCCAGACCAGTGGTCATTCCATATGTTGAGGGAGTATCAGAGAAACTGCGACGTTTATTTTCTAAACATAACGTCCCAGTGGCTTTTAAACCCCAAAATACATTACGGCAAAGACTGGTTCATCCCAAAGATCCAGTCCCCCGGCACAAACAGAGCAATGTTGTGTATGCTGTTCAGTGTCAGGAGGGCTGTGATCAGTCTTACATCGGGGAAACTAAACAGCCACTGGCCAAAAGGATGGCCCAGCACAGAAGATCAACAACATCAGGCCAGGACTCTGCGGTCTACACTCATCTCCAGGCCAGCGGTCACTCTTTCAGGGATGAAGATGTTCACATCCTGGACAGAGAGGAACGATGGTTTGAGAGAGGAGTAAAGGAGGCCATCTTTGTGAAAAGAAATCGTCCATCGTTAAACAGGGGTGGAGGCCTCCGGGTTCAACTGTCCCCCTCTTACAATGCTGTGATTGCTAGTATCAATCAACCCCCTGTGAATATTAAAAAGCCATCAGTGTGCTAATGATCCATTGTTAGGCTGATGGTCCTTCTTGAGCATGTGAGCAGCTGGTTTTGGTTGTCAGCAGCAAACTGGTTGATCCACTCTGAGAAGGTGCTATTTAAGAGACTGAGCTGAATACAGCACCTCAGACTGAAGAAGTCTTTCGGATGAAAGACAAACCTTTTCTGTATTTTTTTGTTGTTGGAATCAGCCTCCCCACCATCACAGACATCTACACCTCCAGATGCAGGAAGAGGGCCACCTGCATCATGAAGGACCCCACTCACCCAGCACACACACTTTTTGCCCCACTCCCCTCAGGAAGGAGGTTAAGGAGCATTAAGTGTAGACCCACTAGACTGAGGAACAGCTTCTACCCTGAGGCTGTTAGACTCATGAATCTCTAACTAGAATAATCACTGTGAAAAACCATATCATGTTGCTGCTGATCTGTTTCATGTTGCTGCTGATCTGTTTCAATGTTGATGTGTTCATGCGTGCACATCTGCTCACAGACTCATGTTCATGTTTGTGCTGATGTTCAATGTTTTATGTTATGAGTGCTTAGTTTATATTTAGTTGATGTTTTTCTTAGTTCATATCTTAGATGTTATTACTGTTTTTCTTAGACATTTTATTGTTGGATGTAACTGGGACCTTGTGTACATAATTTCGCTCCACCACATGTACCACATGAGGTGCAAATGACAATAAAGAAACTCTCTCTCTCTCTCTCTCTTTTGTTTTTTTGAACGTCCAGAGGACCAGATTTAACTTTTTTTTGATTGTCTATTGTTGTTGCTGTTGTCCACTGTTGTCCTCATTCTTTGTTGAAATCAGTTCTCTCTTGTAAATGAGTCTTCGAGGCTCAATGGGATTAACCTGTCTAAATAAAGGTTGATTGAATAAATATTTATAAATACTCTGCATTAGCTACAAGTTACCCTAGTACTACATTTTACGCTGCTTTTTCTCTTTTTCTTAAGAGTATTAACCGTACTGTCTTTATTTCAGAGTCATGTGTCCATCCAGAGAGGCCTGACCTTCCCTCATCTGGAGAAATGCACCACGTGCTGCTCCCAGGGACAGTACCACTGTCCGTTTTGTTCACCCCTTTTTTACAAGCCTACCAAGCACTCCAGAGTTATGCAGCATTTGCAAATTCATATCAGGAGAGCTTGTTTTATTGGAGGTAACCAGTCTTTCTGTATTATTGGACAAAATATTTAATAAGTTTGTCACCTATTTAGTCATTGTTTGTATCCGTTTCAGAATACACCATCCATAAATGTTGCCTGGAGTGCTGTGCACGACCACATTACCACTGCTTGTACTGCATTGCCCCCATGGTGAACAAACAGGACCTGGACAGACACGTTTCCTTCTGCAAAGGGACGAGAAGCACGATGGAGTCTCAGGAAGATGACGCCAATGGAGCGGCAGTTGGAGAAATCATTGAACCATCATCTTACTCTGTAAGGATGGACCTGTTGTTGACGTGAACGTCTTAATTTCTGTTGCATCTGTTGATCAACTTGCAGGTTTCCTGTTAGAAAGGCTTTATATGGAAACAGGTAACGCTCAATGATAAATATGTTATAAAAGTGATAAATATGTTATAAAAGTATTTTCTAAGTTTATGTTTATCCAAATATCACAAGAGCACGTTTTCTAGTGTGTCAGCATTCACTCATAGTTTTTTAAAACTTTTAAAATCACATTATTTCAATGCGATTTTTACCAAACTGTCAACAGGAGAGCAGGGATGATGGCAAGAATGTTGACGTGTACACCATCCCTTTTCCTGAGGACAAAACCAGCCAAGAAAGAAGCAGGATCACGTCTGCGTCTCACTTTGTCTCCATGTCCAAAAAGCCCAAGATGTCAGGTGGCAAGACGCAGCTCCCACAGTTGGTTCGGTCCAAATGTGACCGGATGGTTCAGACCAATGTCGATCGACCTCAGGACTGTGATGAGTTCTACTTCATGAACCTGGTGAAAGTCTTTAAAAAGTTGACGCCTTGCAAAAAGACGGAGGTCAGGATGAAGATCGAGAGGATCCTCTTTGAAGCTGAGTTTCAGTAAAAGTTTACACTTTGTTCTTCATTTCTAGGAGGCAAAAAATAAAGACTACCTCTGACATGCTAACTGAAACCTTTAGCCTCATGACCTTTGACCTGCTGAGAGCTGTAGCGTCTGAGACTGACCTTTGACCTCTGACATGCTAACAGAGCTGTATTGTCTGAGACTGACCTTTGACCTCTGACCTGCTGAGGGCTGTAGAGTCTTAGACTGACCTTTGACCTGCTAACTTAGGGCTGTAGAGTCCGAGACTGACCTTTGACCCGTGACCTGCTAACTGAGGGTTGTAGAGTCTGAGACTGACCTTTGACCCCTGACCTGCTAACTGAGGGCTGTGGAGATGGAGCTCATTTTTCTGTGTTACGCGGTCTGACCTTTGGGGTGACTTTTCTGGCAGACCATACATTCAGAGGGTTTTTGTTTCCCCTGAGCGGGTGTCTTTTCTCGGCTTAGACGTGTTTTGATGAATTATCTGTTTCTCGTCTTCTGCAGGTTTTTATTTGATTCTTGGTTACGGTCTGGGTCCAAACGATCGCGTCAGATTTTCTGTTTAAAATGGACCTCCACCACACTTAAGGTCCATCTTCAGGTTCTGACTAGCAGTCATGATGCTGCAGCTCCTCAGCAATAATCTGGGTCTTGAGTTATATTCATCTTTAGATGTTTGTGAATATTTCTGACTGAGGAGCTTTATTTTGAAAGAGCGGTTCTGTTTGTGTGGAAATGAGTATTTTGTACTGAAGCTAAAACATCCCACTCTGACGGTTTGCAGAATGTCTCTAAACAGAACACTTTACATTTATAGTTCTGACACTTGTTTAGTAAAATAAATTATGTAAAAACTTGTATATTTACTGCCTTCTCAGTTTGTTCAACATAAAGATGTTTTTAATCAGTTTATACTTAAACTGCTGAATTTCAGGACAAACTTTTGTCTTTTTTCAATGTTTTGTGTTGAACTTGTTGTTTTGTGAGTCGTGATGCAAAGAAACTGTAATCACACTTTTTAAAACCTAAAAATCAACAAATACCTGATGATTTTTCTGGTTTGCATGTTGGTGCATTTATAAATTAATAAAAGTAAAAGTAGAATTTCTCAGTTTACAACAAAATATCTTTCAATAAGTAGTCTTAGTAGAAAGTTTATTTTTATATTTGAACACAGTAAATATTTTTTAATATTTACTCATTATTCTGTTTCTGAAAATTAAATTACAGTATTTGTTTAAAATGAGTTGATTTTCTGTTTTTATTCATGTTTTTCCTGAAATTTACTGTATTTTTACGCCAGATGTTATTTACAGTGGCTACATGTTTGTTCCTTGCAAGAGAGTTTGGGTTTTGGTTCAGATGTTGGTTCTGTTGAGGTCCAGTTCTGAACATCAGGTGGTTTAAATCTGGAGGCCCACAAAGCTGCGGTCATGTCTTCACGTTCACTCCTCACGTTTGATAAGACGTTTATAACACAGAGGGAGTTATTCAAAATGATAAATTAAACTGAGTCAGGTTTAGATGCTGCAGTTTCCTCTGAACACTTGGACCTTTTTTTTAAATTTTGTAAATAAAAGTTTCTGTTGTAAAAATGATTTTGAACCTGAAGCTTTATTAATTTATGAAAATAAAACCCTTGCTCGACATCGTGCAGTAAAGATGATTTCAGTATTAAATGAACATCTTAAAATTTGTGCATCATTTTATTTTAGATCTGTTTCTTTCAGATTCAAGTTTGCAAAGACCTGAGCTCTGATTCGCTTCAGTTTAATGGAAATGAAATAAAAGGTTTTTTTGTTATGAAACAAAATGTAATGAAACTTTCAGTCTGGCCCAGGGGAAAGAAAAGATAAAATATGAAACGTTTGAAAAAAAAAAAAAAAAGGTCTAAATATAAAGTTTACACCCTGTATACATGTAAACTGAATCCTCCCAACAGTCACCCCATATCACTTCCTGCCTCCTCTAGTCATCCTTTGTCACTTCCTGTCTCAGTCACCCCACATCACTTCCCGTCTCTAGTCATCCCATGTCACTTTCTGTCTCCACTACTCACCCCATA
>NC_056499.1:14710541-14735862 GCF_014905685.2 Nematolebias whitei | reverse complement strand
TCTCCTCTACAGTTACCCCTTATCACTTCCCTTCTCGACTGTCACCCCATATCACTTCCCGTCACCTCAACTGTCACCCTGTGTCACTTCTTGTCTCCTTGACTGTCACCTTGTATCACTTCTTGTCTCCTCGATGTCACTTCTTGACTCAGTCACCCCATATCACTTCCTGTCTCTTTGACAGTCACCCCATATCACTTCCTGTCTCTTTGACAGTCACCCCATGTCACTTCCTGTCTACTTTGTAGGTTTAGTTTTTAGTTAAGAGTTCATGATTTCAGACAGATGTGTCTGTCTGACCCAACAGGAGTGAATCAGGACTCGGTTCTTGAAAATATAAACAGATAAATTACAGCTGAGATTTGATTGTTTAATAAAATTATCTCAGTTTAAAACCATTAATGAGTTAAAAAAGTTTTTCTTTTAATTATTTTTTTTTACACATTTTCTGAGTAACAGACATTTACAAAAATTATATTAGATTAAAGTTACATTTAAAAAGAATAAAAAAATGTGTTTCAAAGCTGGACGAGGTCTTAATTCATCTGCAGGTTTTTACTCTATTCTGGACAGAAACAAACTTGTCCTCAGGGTTTGACAGAGGAGTCTGCTGGGTGACGATGTAACACCTGCAGGCTTTAACAACTAGAGTCTGAACTAAAATACACAGATTAAAATTCAGTTATGCTGACATAAATAAGTAAATGTAGAACTCTGTGTGAGATTAAAAACTGTAAAGTTAGAAAAAATCAAATGTAAAGTCACAAATGACAAAGTGAGGATGGAGAATGGATGGATGAGGAGGAGTGGCTGGATGTGGGTGGAGCTTCAGGGCATTCTCAGTCGTCGCAGCCCAGCAGCTCCAGGCGCAGAGTGATGCGCTCGTGCCATTCCCAGGGAACGACTCGTACGTAGCGAGCGTAGAACGGAAGCTGGAACACGTTCTTCTTATGAGAGCTGTTGTCAACGTTTCCCTGGAAGATCTGAAGAGAGAAGACAGGATTTTACAGCCGTTTGTTGTCAGGAATCAGCTAAAGGACTCAGCCGAAAGACCCAGCCGAAGGAGATCGGCGAGTTGAAGCCTGTTTTGTAAAAACATCAGGCATAATCTTCTTTCAGATGCCGTTTTTCTCTTTAAATAAAGAAATCACGAAGAGAAGAGATGCTTTGAGCATGCAAATGAAATGTTAGACAGCTGGAATGATTTAAAGACTAACATTTACATAAAAGTGTTTTAAAGAAAAGTTTGTCACTAAAGACAGTCCAACACAAGCCTGAGCTTCCAGTTTTATGAATTCTTTCAGCATTTTTCCTGATTTACAGTCTCACAGGTCTACAGATACACAATAAATGAGAATAAAACTCTTCATTCAGACTTTGAATGAACCTGAATGCGGACAGGTTTAGTTCAAGTCAGAGATGGTAAGCTGGACTCAGGTGAGCCTGTTGGTTCAGACCTTGTCCTTGGTGCCGTCCTCGTTCTTCACTGTGCTCCACGCCGTTCCATCATGGCTGAACACAACTTTGAACTCTGACACGAACTGGACCACCCCGAAGTCCTTCGCACCCTGAGTGATGATGCCCGTGAGACGTTTGGTCTTCCCTAAATCAACCTGAGGAGAGAACAAAAGAACAGAGTCTGAGTCTGCAGAACCATCTGGCTTCAGAGTTACTGAGGTTTCCCCGGACCTGGATCCACTCGGACCGGTTGTTCTGGGCCGGGGACCAGGCGTTGGTCTTCCCTGCCTTGTCCAGCCGGGCGAACTGAGGGTGCCAGGTAAAGGTGTCAATGCCCCAGGTCCGGAAGGTGCTGGAGGCTGAGAGCTGCTCGTCAGAGATGAGCCGAGACTTCATGCCCAGAGGTTCTGAACAACCTGTTGTGTTCGAGGAAACTGGAATGAAAACAAATGAAGGGAACGGGATGGAGCAGAGTGAATCCACCCGAACAGGAACCAATCCAGCCTCCTTTACCAGAAGATTCAGCGGAGCGGCCAATCAGAGCGCTTCGTTAGAAAAACAAAAACAAACAGTTTTCTGTTTACTACAGCTGGGATCGTCTGGTTCTGATCCTTCTGGGTCAGGGTTCAACTCAATTTGTCTCATTTTAGGCCAACTTTTGACTTTTAAACTTTTCTCGTGTTCTGGTTTTTGTCTGTTTGACAACATTTTACCACCTGCTGCCCTGAAAGATGGGCGCTCATGTAATTACCTCTGTCTGAGGAGTCAAATCAGTCACTAGTACAGATAAAACAACAAAGTCCATGCTCAATAATCCAGGTATACAATCCAACATTTTTCAGTCAGGTCATCTGGACAGTTTCTTTTTTTTTGCTGAAACGTTTTGCCTTCGATCCGGAAGTCTTCATCAGTCAAGGAAACACAACACAAAATTGATTCTTCCCCCAACAGCTTACTCCAAAGTGGAACAAACCAGTTATGTTGGTGCCAGTTTGACATGACTGTCAAGAAGGAAGAAGGCCGGTAATGGAGGAGGGGGCGTGACAAAGAGACCATCTTAGCACCAACATAACTTGTTTGTTCCACTTTGGAGTAAGCTGTTGGGGGAAGAATCAGTTTTGTTGTGTTTTTCCTTGACTGATGAAGACTTCCGGATCAAAGGCGAAACGTTTCAGCACAAAAAAAGAAACTGTCCAGATGATCTGACTTAAAAATATTGGACTTGTACAGATACTTTGGTGTGGTAGTAGCTGAGAGTCATCCCCAACACACACTCTGAGGGCTGACAGATCGTGTGACATGTTTCAAACTCTGAAGGGCGGCAGGTGATACGTGCTCCTCTGAGAACTGATGGGTTTTAATTAATTTCTGTTTAATTATATAAGTTTAGAGTCAAAAAACAACAACCAGTAAAGCCACCCTGCAGAGGCTTTAAGCCCATTTCTGCAGCTTCTTGTAGCCGTTCTCCGTGTCTGTTTACCGTTGAGCTCGCAGCCCACCAGCTCCATGCGCAACGTGCACGCCCTGCGGCACACCACCGGGACGATCCGGAGGAACTGAGCCACCACAGGGGGGTCAAACATGTTGGTCTTTGTGCTGTCGTTATCCACGTTCCCCACAAACACCTGCATCTCACAAAAAGAACAGGTGAGAACACCAGAGGAGCTGCCTGTTGATGGTCCGGACGTGACCTCTGACCTTTTCCTTCCGCAGACCATCCCCTTTGTAGGTGACGTAACTGGTTCCATCCAAGCTGCTCGCCACCTTGAAGGCCTTGATGTACTCAGCCGCCCCCATCCGACTGGCCCCCTGAGTGATGATCCCCGTCAGGCGCATCTTCTGCTGCATGTTGATCTTAAAAGGTCAAAGGTCAAAGGTCAGCACTATCACTTCTTGGTTGAAGACTTGGAAAGCCTCTCCCTTCACCTCAATCCAAGGGTTCCTGTCATTAGATGCGGAGGTCCAGGCGTTAACGATGCCCTGGTTGTTGAGTCGGGCCAGCTCCGGGCCCCAGCGCTGAAGACCCAGAACCCCGTAGTGCACGGAGGAGGCCGAGATCTGGGACTCCACAATGGCTCCTCCTTCCATCCCCAGCAGAGAAATACACCCTGAGACAAAAAAACACTCCTCAAACATTCAAAACTGAACTTGTGCGTCAGAACAACGTTTACACGCCTGGATCTTTTAAAAAATGGGTTGTGTTCGTAAACAGAAGTGGTGCGTTTCTGCGTAAACGTAACGGACGTACGGAGCTGGCACTGCTTCCCAACGTACGGCGAGGCGCAGAGGCAGCTGAAATCTCCATCCAGATCTCGACACGTTCCTCCATTCTGACACGGCTTGTTTGCACAGTCATTCACATCTGGAAAACAAAACAACAACAAATAAACAACAAAAAAAAAAAAACATTTTATCTCAATAAGTGAAAAGAAATGACAGAAGTTAAAGACAAATTCTAATAAACATTAAAAAACACAATTGTTGGAAGGAAATACAAAACTCTGCGTGCGTGTGAACTTGAATTGTATTTATCCACAGAGTTGATGTGGTCAGTAAAATGTTGGACTTCCTGGGATTTAATTTTAACCCAGGTGTCGTCAACATACCTGAACCAATGACTTGGTGGTGTCCCTGAAAAGGATGTCAAGGCTCTCTTTTCTACCTCCTCCATGTACAGGTTGGCAACAATAGGAGAAACTGGAGACCCCATAGCACACCCATGTTTCTGCCTATAATATTGCTCCCCATATGTGAAGTAGGTTGACTGCAGGCACAGTTTCAAGAGTTGACACAGTTGTTCTGTGGAAAGCGTGGTCCTGCTGCTCAGAGTGGTGTCTGATTTTAATTTTAAACTGACCACCTCTACTGCATCATCAACAGGAATGCACGTAAAGAGTGATGTGACATCAAAAGAGATAAATGTTTCATGGTTCCTCTGGTAAAGAAAAATGTGTACAAAAGTCATTTGTTCCCTCTGCTGTGAGTGTACTTAACATGGTCCTATATAAAAACACAGCCACACATGACAAACCATTGTTTGCTGGGATGTTTTCATATTTGTAATGCATCGTGTATTTTAGAGTGTTTTCTTTATTGGGATAGTAAAACTTCATACATTTTATGACATTTTTAACTTGTGTTGTTTTTTTATGAGCCAGATGTCAAAAATAAATCTCCATTTCATGGAATGTTATGAACAATAAAGTTATATTGATCAACTGATTGATCAGTCTCCATGTTGACATCCCTCACCTTATCCACAAAGTCCATGGTGTTCTGTATGTGATGTTCTGAGATGCGAACATTTCACTGATCACATCAACTCTGTGGATAAATATATAAAGTTCACACAAGAAGATGGCAGGATTGTTGGTTTGAGAGAGGAGTGAAGGAGGCCATCTTTGCGAAGAGAACCCGTCCATCATTAAACAGGAGCGGAGGCCTCCATGTACAAGAATGTTGTTATTGCTAGTGTCACTCAGCCCCCTATGGATAGTAAGCGACCATCAGGGCACTATAGTGATAAATTGTTAGGCTGATGGCCCTTTTTACATGTGAACAGCTAGTTCTGGCTGTCATCAGCAAACTGTTTGATCCACTATGAGAAGGTGCTATTTATAAGACTGAGCTTGTTGCAGCTCCTCAGACTGAAGAAGTCTGTTGGATAAAAAATGAAATGTTTCAACAAAGAAGAATCTGTTCAGAGGAACCGACTCAACCTTGTTAGACTTCTTACTACCTTTTCCTCTTGGCCTCTTCAAGCCCTGTTCTCAGTTCTTTTGAAAGAATTGTTGCGGATTCAGGTTGTTTAGGGCTGTGTTTAACTTTAATGTCGGGAACATGCCATCCTCTCACTCGCCAGCCCAGAGGTCACTAATGATGTTTTTAATGATTCTTAATTAGGATTTTAGATCCACAGCGATTCCATAAAAGTTAAATGAGCTCCTGAACTTGCTTCTTCCAAGACCAAACTCAGAGGTTCACCTACATCTTAAGGATAAAGAACATTCTGGAGTGCATTAAAAACAGATCTGGTTCTGTTCTGAATATCCCTGCATGGGCTCAGGAACCCCTCCACACATCAGGGAAACCACAGATGCCACGTCCTCCATACTAAAGAGGAGGGGGACCATCCTCTAGCCTGTTATCAGTTCAAAATTCTGCCTCTCTTATGGTATGGGGGTGCATTAGTGCCACTGGTATGAACAGCTTACACATCTGGAAAGACTCCATCAATGCAGAGAAGCATCTACAGGTTTTAGAACAATATCTGCTTCCATCCAGCAGAGAAGATCCAGGACCGTAGAACAGCTACAGTCCTCCATCAGACCAGAACGGGACAACATTCCCTCTAAAACAGGGGTGTCAAACTTTTGTACAAAAGGGACCAAAATTAAAACCTTTTTCAAACTAAGGGCCACTTTCAAAAACTACATTAACTCAAATCAGATACCCAACATCTTTTCTTGGTCACAGGTTCCTCAACAAGCATTTGATTGGTCTCATTTTGATGTTCTCTGTTGTGCTTTCTACATCATCATCAACGATTACTGAAAAAATTCAAGAGATAGAAGTATTTTACGTTTCACATATCATCTTGGGGGCCAGATAAGACATCAACGAGGGCCACATTTGGCCACCGGGCCTTGATTTTGACACATATGCTCTAAAACCTCCAACAATTGGTCTCCTCAGGTCCTGGAGGTTTGCAGACTGTTGTTAGCAGACGAGGGGAGTCTTCTCAAAGTGAACATGGAGATGACCAACTTTAAAACATCAGATTCAGATTTGCCCAACATTTTCCTAGACATTCTTCAGTTTTTCAGCTTCAGCAGCTGATGTGTTAACTTTGTCCCACGGTGAATAAAACGTGGGTTCATGATTGTGTTCAGTCTTTATTCACATTTTAAACATCTAACTTTGTTGGGACTGAGGTCGTAGACCAACAGCGTGAGTTCAGCTTGTGAGAGGTAAAGTATTTCTATACAACATTTTAAAAGAATAATTTCCTTCATTAAAGTAGAAGTTGTTGTGAATGAGGCCATGAGGGAAGTGAAACCCTAAACAGATGAAGTCTCGATCCAGAAAGGAGGACGTGTGAATGCTAAGAGACTCCGAGCGATCCGCTCCTAATTAACCAAAGAAAAGCCCTGAATGAGTTCCTTTCACGGATCTGCTGAGTGGACTCGTCTCTTTCACTGCAGAGGATTGTGGAAGCATGAAAACACCCTTCATGTGTTCGCAGGCTCAGAGAAATGGAGCTTCGGGTTCTGACTGAACCCACTGAGTCCTTCTAGTCATTGGTTATGTCCTAAAACCTTCTGTAGCTAATATCCTACAGTGGGTGGGTAAAAACTCACTGGTCTGGCAGTGAACGCCCTCGAACCCCGGCTGACACCTGCAGACGTATTCACTGAAGACGTCACCTCGTCGGGTCGGACCCACCGCCTCACAGGACCCGTCGTTCCTGCAGGGGTTCGGACTGCAGGGTCCTGAGAGAGGCAGGAAGGAAATACTTTCACCTCAGTTGTGTTCTTCCGTCCGCAGCACTCGTTTCCCCGCCCTACCTGTCTCCGTCAGGTTACAGGTGTCTCCATCAAAGCCGTCTGCACAGATACAGATGAAGGGCTCCTCTCCGACACCCATCACACAGGTGCCCCCGTTCTGACAGAAGTTCACCTGACAGAACTCACCTTAGGAAGAAACAGCAAACACAAGTCAACAATGTGCTGGTGAAGATTCTCAGTCATCCAGGACTTGGTTAAAAAAAAAACGTTCAGACAAAAACTGAGAAAGCTCCTCGGATGAGAAGCAACACGTCTTCACCTACAGAGCAAAGTCCAGTTGTTTTTGTCTTTAATAAGCCAACAACATTACAATGTGGTGAAAATGTAAACTTTCACTTGACCTAAAGACCAGAATCCTGGACTAAGGTTCTGGTTTTAAAACGTCTCCTCAGGGATATTCAGCTCTTTCTCTCTCAGCAATCTTCAGGACAAATGCTTCGACAACTCGTAATAAATCTTTAGTTTAATTTATTTTATTTAAGGGAGAAATTACTTATTGTGAGTGTCAGACTGGTTCTGGTATCTGAAGGCGTCAGATGGAGCAGGACAGGTTTATCCTCAGGATTATGAGTTGCCAGGATTAGTCTGGTTGTTTGTTTAGGGCCCAGGGAAAACAAGTGAGAAGACAGGCAGCACACCTGTGGGACAGGTGGTGGTGGGGGGATGTGACCCCAGAGACAGAAGCAGGTCCATCACACCCGGGACCCATTTAATCCCTCCAGATCAGGCTGCAGCTGGACCTGGTCGGGTCAGCTGGGTTCCAGACAAGAAGCAGATGGTGTTATTTCCTGCTCCATCTGACCTCTTGAGGTGAAAACATGAAGGCATCTACCTATGAAGTGGCTCCTCTGACTCTGTGGACAAACCTGACAGCCTGTGTCAGTAAAAACTGATCTGAGTCACATTTAAAGACCAGGAGAGTAATGAGCAGGTTCAGGATGTAAACCACAAGAGAGAGGAGGACAGAAACAGCCTCCTAACCTGAAGTCACTAACCTCCGACACAACAAACTACAGGCAGTTCTTACAGGAGACTTACCTCTGACCGAGGACAGGTAAAACAGCAAAATCAAAGCTCCTAGAACTTCAGTAACTGGGTTCCTGCTTCCTGAAATCTTCATGTTTCTTCCCTCTTCTGGTCCTGAACTCAATAGGCGCTTCCTTCAAGTTCTGTCGGAAAAATCAGAGATCACAACGAGTACTCCGGCAGGGAGCCGAGACGTGCTCTGATTGGCTAGCTCCAGCGGGAGCTCAGGGCACGTGACAACCTCATCATCCAATAGGCGAAGGGCTCGGCGAACTGAACTACAGAAACACTGGAAAAGCAATAGGCAAAGCTATGCGAGATCGTGGCCACCATCTTCCGAAGTGCTACGTGCATAATTCATTCATTCATTTAACCTTTATTTAGACAGGTTAATCCCATTGAGCCTCGGGAACTCATTTACAAGAGAGACCTGATTTCTTAATAAAGAGTGATGACAACAGTGAATAACAACGACAACAATAGACAGTCATAAAATAGGCATAGGTATACAAATTTAAGTTTCTCTTTTTTTTTTTTTTTTATAAATCAAAACAATCAAAACAAAATAGCAACCAAAAGGACAATCAAGAGGAATAATAGCAAAAAACAGCTAGATTGTAAGGCGATTTAGAAAACTAAAAACAGGAACATCTTTGGTTCTATGTCGTATAGGCTTCGCCCTTTAAGGCTGTCGCTGATGGGTTTATCCTGTTATGCGCAAGCATCATAACGGGATAAACCCATCAGTGACAGCCTTAAAGGGCTACGCCTATACTCATAGAATCTGGGGTTACAGTACGTAACCAACGTTTTTCCCAGGAACTTAACAGTTGTTTAAAGTCACTTAGAGAGGTCAAGGTCGAGAGCGTCAGGTCTTTTTGCAAGATATTCCAGGAAACAGGAGTGGAGTAGGAGAAGGCCCTTTTGCCTAGTTCAGTCCTCATTGAGGGAACACTGCATGTAATAATGTCCTGAGAGCGCATGCTGTCGCAGTTACAAAGTGTTTCTTAGCATTCAGAATTAGACAGGATCTATTTCTGAAAAAGAAACCAAGTTTAACATTCAGTTTTCTTACTAGGTTTTCCACGTGAAGCATAAAAAAGAGATGCGAGTCGACCAAGATACCCACATATTTATAGGAATCAACAAACTCAACAGGACACCATTTGAGGGTAAAATAAGAGGAAGAACTAGAGGAAGAACTGATAGGACTGACTTCCTGTTTGAAAAAAGCATCTCTTTGGTTTTATCGCCATAGTTTTGTTAATTTGAGTTGGTGTTTGTAGTGTCATCAGTCCAAAACTGTCAGATTAATACTTATTGGATTGAAATAACCACATATACCATACCATACCATACCACTTTATTTATAAAGCACTTAAAACAGCAACAAGGCCAACCAAAGTGCTGTACAGACAAAACAACAGGTAACACACAAAGCAAAATACAAAATGAAGTAAATCAGAATATAGACATAAAAACGATGCAGGTAATGACGACTAACCAGTGTGGAGCATACAGGTTCAAAACACAGATCATCTGGTGTTGAAAGCTACTGAATAGTAGTGAGTTTTTAAATGGGACTTGAAAACCGAGAGGGAGGGGGCCTGTCTGACAAGCAGAGGTAACTCGTTCCAGAGTCTTGGTCCTGCTACAGAGAAGGCCCTGTCCCCTCTGCACTTAAGACGAGTTCCTGGAACTGTGAGGAGCAACTGATTCGCTGACCTCAGGGAACGTGGTGGGACATACGGTTGTAGCAGATCAGAGAGATGGGGGGGCGAAACTGTTCAGTGATTTGTAGACATACATCAGTATTTTGAACTGGATTTGAAAGTGAACCGGTAACCAGTGCAGTGAGGCCAAAACTGGTGTAATGTGCTCTCTTTTGCCTGTACTGGTTAAAAATTGGGCTGCTGCATTCTGGACCAGTTGTAGTCGTGCAATGGAGGTCTGACTGATACCAAACAGGAGTGAATTGCAGTAAGCAAGCCTAGATGTAATTAATGCATATATTACTGTCTCCAGGTTATTTTTGGACAATATGGGCTTCAGTTTAGACAGCCGCCTCAGTTGGAAGAAACATGATTTAACAATCATGTTTACATGATTGTTAAGTTTCAGGGAAGGGTCCATTATCTCGCCCAGATTAGTGACTCTTTGTTTTTCTGACAGGGTTAGAGCGGAGAGGTCGATGCAGTGATTTGTGATCGTGTCGTTGGGAGGGAACAACATGACTTCAGACTTCTTTTCATTGAAACTTAAGAAGTTTAAAGCCATCCAGTCCCTGATGTCAGCCAGGCAGTCGAGCAGCGGTTGAATAGAGCACGTACCATTGTGTCTTAGGGGGAAGTAAATTTGACAGTCATCGGCATAGAAGTGGAAGGGCATGTTGTGTTTCCGGAAAATAGCACCAAGCGGCAGCAGGTATAAAGAGAATAGGAGGGGACCCAGGATGGACCCCTACGGAACCCCCCATTTAAGCTCTGCCTCTGCGGAACTAAAATCCTTGATGTTATCTATATATCTATCATATGTTGATACACACACACAAACACACACACATATATATGTTTGTGTGTGTGTGTTTATGTGCGTATGTGTTTGTATATATAATTATACTCTTTGTATTTATTTATTTGTTAACTGTTAGGCTTCTTGATCTGAGCCCTGAGTCTGAATTTCGTACCATAAACATGCAAATGAGAGCTGGTATGACAATAAAAATCCTTGAATTCTTGAATCCTTGAAAACAGAAGACAGTGTTCTGTAATGAGCCTCCCAACAGGTTCAGTCAGAGTAATTGGGTCAAAACACCGATCCAGCCTGCTATGACTGCTGTGATAAAATGATCAAGAGCTGGAATGATCCTAACCAGTCCAGACCAGAACTAAACTTTAACTAAAGGAGTTTGTTACATGCTAGTCCAACCAGAATCTGGACTCCATTTTACTGAGACTCAGAACCAAGAGTGAGTACAGAACCAGGGACTTGGCCTTAAAGTAAAAAACAAATCTTACTGTTAATTATGTACGTTTACACGTAAATAAACACTGCATCAAATATGTTTACCTATCTGAAAAGGTAGCCATTAGTCATTACTCTTTGTTGAAATCAGGTCTCTGATGAGAAACATGAGTTTCATGTTAACATGAGTCCTCGAGGCTCAGTGGGATTAATCTGTCTAAATAAAGGTTGAATGAATTAGGTATTTTGATTGGCATGTTAACAAATATAATGTATATTTTTAGGTAGAATATATACATATGAGTTTGTCTTTTGGTGCCACCAGGTGAGTTTATTTTGTGCTGCAGTGATGTTTTCTGTGTCAAAACACCTAAAGTTTACCCTGATGCATGCTCAATAATCCAGGTAGAAAAATCTAAAAAAGTTAAATCTGGTCCTCTGGACGTTCAAAAAACAAAACAAAACAAAGCAAAACAAACAAAAAAAAAATGTAGAAACGTTTCGTCTTTCATCCGAAAGACTTCCTCAGTCTGAGGTGCTGTATTCAGCTCAGTCTCTTAAATAGCACCTTCTCAGAGTGGATCAACCAGTTTGCTGCTGACAACCAAAACCAGCTGCTCACATGGTCAAGAAGGACCATCAGCCTCATTAGCAAACTGATTGCTGTTTACTATTCACAGGAGGCTGAGTGATATCACACTTTTTTTCTTGCTTTGTTTTGTTTTGTTTTTTGAATGTCCAGAGGACCAGATTTAACTTTTTTAGACCTAAAGTTTACACTTCCTAAATATTTCAAATATAAATAATTTAATTTCAAATGTTTTAAGCAGCAAGGAAATTAAAGTTGATGTGTTTCTGTCGTTTTTCAGCTTTTGTTGAATCATGAAAAGATTAATTTAATCTGAACAAAACAACATAAATATTTCCTGATGCATGCTCAATAATCCAGGTAGAAAAAAATCTAACAAAATTAAGTCAGGTCCTCTGGACAGAAAAAAAAAAAAAGGAAAACATTAATTTTTCATAAATAAATCTAATTCTAGCTAACACGGCCTTAAAAAAAGTTTAATTTACAGCAAGTTTTACAGAATATCAAACTTTTAAGTTAATCTTAGAGGAGGTTTTTATAAATTTAACAAAGTGTGGATACAGATGTAAAAGTCTGTTTTTTAGGTATAATAGGATAACATGTTTCATTGTGTGAGAATAAAACTTATAATGTGATTATTGTATTATATTATATTATTATAATTATAAATAAGTTAATAATAAAATACTTGTTCAAGTTAAAGTTGGAGGTTTTAAATATAAATATTAATCTGTGTTATTGGGTTTTATATACTAGTATAAATAAAGTTGTGAATAATAAATAAAAAAAAGAGTTATGTAACGATTTTAAAGCTCACGTTCCCAGCACGTGCTATTTATGAACCACAACAAAAACAAAGTTTTAGATACAAATAAAATTCATGGCTAAGAAGTATTCATTTTAAAATGAAGTAGATTAGGCCTTTTTTGTAAGAAAATCTCGTTATTTTCAGATTGAATGAACATTAATGTTGTAAAAGACGTTTCCGTGGAGCAGGCATTTGTATTACGTCATCAACTCAACCAATCAGAAGGCAGTTATGCAAATGAGTAGCTTGTTCCAGGAAGTGGGCTGCTCGTGCAGTTAGCGTTGTTATTTCTTTTCCCTTTTACTTTGCGTGTTTTCCTCCGTCAGAGGGCATGGTTCACATCAGACTGATGTGTTTTAAAGCCGAAAGAATCATATGAAGGTCGGCGGAGGCTTTTAGAGGCTGTGGCAGTAAACATCCAGGAGTTTATCTGCATTTCCAGCTGAGGTTAGTTTGCTTATTTATCTTTATTAACAGAACGAGTTGGAACGGATTTTTATCCCGGGTTGTTTTTCCACATCTAGACCAGGTTAAAAGAAGAATTTAGTCCAGCTCTGAGTGGAAATACTAAAGTCTGACAATAAAACGATAAGACATAACCAGAGCTGGTTTTTGTCCCTGAGGGAAGGTGCCACCCACCGAGAGCCCAGGTTGTTCTTAGCGTTTAACATGTCTTTACATGTTACTTAACATGTTAGTGTCTGTGTAAGGTCTTTACATGTTAGTTAACATGTTAGTATCTGTGTAAAGTCTTTACATATTAGTTAACATGTTGGTATCTGTGTAAAGTCTTTACATGTTAGTTAACATGTTATCTGTGTAAAGACTTTGCATGTTAGTTAACGTGTGTAAAGTCTTTACATGTTACATGCTAGTATCTGTGTAAAGTCTTTACATGTTAGTTAACATGTTAGTATCTGTGTAAAGTCTTTACATTACTATTTGTGTAGTCTTTACATGTTAATTAACATGTTATTATCTGTGTAAAATATTTACATGTTAGTTAACATGTTATTATCAGTGTAGTCTTTACATTATAGCTAAGATGTTATATATTTAAGTCTTTACATGTTAGTTACATGTTAGTATCTGTGTAAAGTCTTTACATGTTAGTTGTTAATATCTGTGTAAAGTTTTTACATGTTAATTAACATGTTATTATCTGTGTAAAATCTTTACATGTTATTACCAGTGTAAAGTCTTTACATTGTATCTAAGATGTTATATTTTTACATCTTTACATGTTAGTTACATGTTAGTATCTGTGTAAAGTCTTTACATGTTAGTTGTTAATGTCTGTGTAAAGTCTTTACATGTTAGTTACATGTAAAGTCTTTACTTGTTAGTTAACATGTTATTACTGTATCTATGTAAAGTCTTTACTTATTAGTTATATGTTGTGTAACCGTCTTCTGCATGTCTTGTTGAGTCATGACAAATAGTAGGAGCAGCTGAACCAGAGTCATAAACATGCTGTGTTTATCTCTAACTAAATATTAACATTACATATTCGGTCTGGATTGTTTTAATGTTAATAACTCCAGCCAGAAGATTAAACCTGCTGCTGAGTTGGAAAATGTTGCTCCTGAAAGCATGGAGACATTCATATTAAATATTATCTGTTCAATTTACTTCACTCAGAACATTTTGTAAACTCTTTCTGTTGAGTTTTTTTTTTTTTTTTTGTGTTTTTTTTTTTTTTTTTTTTGTATTTTGGTTAGTTTATGTCTGTTTGTGGTTCTTTATATTCTGCAGTGTTTCCCCTACCATTATACTGGCGGGGTGCCCCACCCCGCCAACAAAACTGAGCACCCCACCTACCAAACTGAACTTGCCCCTCCCACCCCCACCCGGCACTGGCACATCACTAGGTAGCGGCACAAAATACAGGCTGTCTAGCTAAAAAGCCCAAGGCAGCACTCACATTGCCTCTCCCCTCATGTTGAACGTCCCCCGCTCAAAAACTGTTAGTACAAACTGCGCTCAGACATGTCTCCGTCCCCCCATCAGCAAAAATCATGGATGAGATGAGCACCCCACCATGGCAAGCTAACTAGGGGAAACACTGTTCTGAATGAAATTTTGGGTCAAAGTTTTCTACTAATTTTATTAACCTTTTGTCCTTTTATAGTTGTTTAACTTCCTTCTACACAATGTATTTTTAGTACTGACACCGTTTGTTTAAGTTCAAGTATCTTTATTGTCATTCGCATCATGTGGTGTACATGAGGTGGAACAATATTTTGTACTCAAGGTCCCAGTTACACCCAAAAATAGCAAAAATATAAAAAGAAAAAGTATATAAGGATCTAAGATATACACTAAATGAACGCTAAATAATACGCTAAATGGCTATACGCTAAACACTAATAATATAAAATAATTTTATATTAAACAGCAGCCCTAACATGAGTCTGTAGTGAGTAGATGGGTATGAGTACAGCATCATGAGATATGAGATAGTCATCAGCATGGATAATCAGCAGCACAGATAAGTTGTGAAAACTGACCCAGTAGTTCCTGAGATAATTGGAGTTGAAAATGGGCAACCACTCATTTTTGCCAAAAATCTGTATATTTTGGGGCCATATCTCTGGAACCACTGGTCCAATTGACCCAAAATTTGAGATGCTGCGCTGTGGGATCATGTGTCTTCAAAATTTGAGGTGTCCAGGTTGTTGGGTGATTTGGCAAGGAACAACTGATCATCAGCTGTTTTTAAACAGAGTTTATCAGGGTTTAATTCAGTGTCTCCTCGTGTTATTTGAGGTTATTATTGTTATATTTGTTATTATTCTTTAAAAAACAGATATGAAAGAATGTCATTTATGGTAAGTTTCTATTTAAGTATGAAACAAAGCCTTTTTCTGCAACCTGATTTATTATTTTTAACACAAGTATTGCTCAGACAGCTTGCGGTATCTGTTTTAAAGTTGACTCTTTCTCCATAATTAAAGTATTTGTGTATTTTTATGTGTGTGTTTTACTTTTTTCCCAGGTTTGACCACTCTACTGTGATTTAAAGTCTACTTGATACTGGAGACAAACTTGAAACATCAACGTAAGTAAATTATTTCTTCCCATTTGCTGTTTATTCCTGTTTAATGCATTGATATGTGCTGTTAAATTATGTTTCCCCTCCTCTTCCTGGTCATAATATGTTGCTGCGTGAAATGTTGCATTAAACTTCCTCTTTGTGAACTTCTGTTCTGTTCTATGCTCCAACATTACTTCTGTCATCAATTTAAACACATAGCAGCATATCTCAACAACTCATGTTTTTGTGCTGCATGTCATGATGCAGTCCTATCTGCTTCCTGTAAATTAGTTTAATCTGGGCCTCTAGGGTTGATCTGACTGAGATAATCTGTGTTCTTGCAGATCTACTTTTACAAACAAGAACATCCAGGTCAGTTGGAGACCATTGGCGCTTTTTGTTTCACTTTATCTTCCAGGTTCTGGTGGTCCTCAGGGTCCATTCAGTGGTATTCAGAAGTATCTCTAGTATAAATGTTTTGTTTGTTTTTCAGAATAATCATGAGCGCCCACGAGTCAGAGCTGCACACCATCTCTCCGGAGCTGCCGGCCATGTTTGACGGCGTGAAGCTGGCGGCGGTAGCCACCGTGCTCTACGTCATTGTCCGCTGCCTGAACCTGAAGAGCCCCACAGCGCCGCCGGACCTCGCTTATCAGGACACCCCGCTCACCCTTTTCCTGCTCAAGTCCTGCTCTCAGCTGACCAAAGAGTGAGGACATACACACGCATGCACACTCTGATTGCCTGTTTGAAAACAAACACAAATAATTATTTAAACTCACATCCCTATTTCGGAGCATGCATGCATGCATGCATGCATCCATCCATCCATTATCTTTACCCGCTTCTTCCTTTTTGGGTCACGGCGGTTACTGGTGCCATTGTCCAGCAGTCACTGTGCGAAAGGTGGGGGACACCCTGGACAGGTCTCAGTCCATCACAGGGACAAAGAGACAAAAGAGACGAACAACCATTCACTCTCTCACTCACACCTAGGGACAATTTAGAGTTACCAATCAGTCTAACATGCATGTTTTGATCTGTGGGAGGAAACCAGAGTACCCAGAGAAAACCCATATATGCACGGAGAGAACATGCAAACTCCGCCCAGAAAGGTCACATGCTGGGATTTGACCCGGTGACCTGCTCACTGAGAGGCGGCAGCTCTACCAACTGTGCCCTGTTTCAGAGCAGCTTATTATTATTTTGTCATTTATTCTTTAATTTGACCCAACTTTTATTAGTCACTGTCTTAGATGCAGATTGGTCAGCTTGCTCTATTTACGTATTTATAAACTTTATTTCTGCATTTTTAACTGAAATATCAGACTCTTAAGATAAATCAGACATGAAAACAGTCCTAAACTACCAAACCTAGTTGTAACCAACCGAAACCCTCTCCTCCAACTAACAAAACAAAAATAAAAGGACCTGAAAGGACACAGCTCACCAGGTTTGTTGTTTATTTATTTGTAACGGGGTGTCAGGATGAATCGTTTAACTTCAATCATTTTTAAAAGAATGGTAAATGGACTGTACTTATATAGCGCCTTTCTATCTTATCAAGACACTCAAAGCGCTTTACACTACAATCTGTGTCCTCATTTACCTCCACACACACATTCATACAGCACTCTACTATATCTTTACAAAGCTAATCTGAATTTGTAGAGACTAATCAGAGCTTTATCACATTCATACACCGATGGGACACACATTGGAGACAACGAAGGGTTCAGTGTCTTGCCCAGGAACTTTTCAGCATGTGACTGCTGGAGGAATCGAACCCCCAACTCTCCCATTGGAGGAGGATTGTTCTAACTACTCAGCCACAGCTGCCCCACGTGTTTTAGTTATCACTTGAGTACTAGAGGAAATGCAACAACAGTCAGGTCATCTTAGCTCTGTCTAAAAGAATGAAAGTTTAGGAATGTTTTCATGTCTGATTTAATTAAGGAGTCTGATATTTCAGTTAAAAATACAGAAGAAGGGAACATTTAATCTGACCTCTGAACTCCACCTCATATGACCATATCAGTTTCCTGTTCCTGTTATGTGATATGGGCTCACACACGCAGTGAAAAGGCAGCCACTTCACTGACAAGTCCCCACTTTTATAATGTACCCGTCCTCTTGTCTCCTAACACAAAAACAACAAGATCAGTTTGAATCAATGTTTTTAACTAACCTAAACAAGTGTTTTAGTTATTATCAGTTGAGTACCAGAGGAAACTCAACAACAGTGAGGTCATCTTCCTGTTCTCCTCAGCGCCATCTAAATGAACGACTGCAGTGCTGTTTGATTACATTATCACTCTTTGGGAGGTTCTGATCTGCCGGTGCTGTCAGGTGTTGTCAGAGCGTCAGTCCAAGATGAAGCCAGGGTTAAAGTTCTTGTTTAACTGCTGGTTTCAGCCGATTGTCGTCTCCCTGCAGCTGTTTATTACACGTGCGGTACGGTTGTTAGACTGTACCCACAATGCAACACTGCTTCAGGTCACAGAAAAGCTGCGTTTACATCATCTCATCCCCTCTCAGGGGACCCATTCTGCACTCCACAGTCAGCAAGGAAAATCAAACGTTGGAACGTTTCCTCACATCAAACTATAATTTTAGCTGCTAAACTTTTTAACTTTTATCGTTCTTCACGGTGAAGTCCTGGTAAAAACAAAGAACACGCCCCACCCCACCTCAATGAACTGAAGCAACGCTGGAAAGAAGAGTGAGGTCATGAGAGAGGCTGATAAAGTCCTACAGAAAACTACTGAGGGTTATACTGCTGCTTCTGTTGGGTCAGGACCTGGAACCAGGTTCTGTTTAATAAACAGAGACTCAGTGGAACCTGTTGTTGTTGATGACTTCAGGTCAGATTTCTGGACTTTCTGCTGAATCATAACTGGTCTTTTTAAACTTGTTCGTGTGATTTTCCTTGTGGCTCAGAAACAGGTGGGTGTTTCACGTCGTTGCTCAGCAGTGACAGAAAGATTGTGCAAGTGTTGGAGTTCAACTGGGGGCTCCTGCAGAGCTTAAACCAGCAACAGCTGACAGGAAACCTTCGTGGTGTTCCACAGCAGATATATTTACACTGAACAAAAATACAAACGCAACTTTTTTGTTTTTGCTTCCATTCTTCATGAGCTGAACTCAAAGATCTAGGGCTTTTTCTAAGTACACAAAAAGGCCTTTTTCTCTCAAATATTGTTCACACATTTGTGTAAACCTGTGTTAGTGAGCACTTTGTTACTGAGATAATCCATCCACCTCACAGGTGTGGCAGATCAACATGCTGATTAGAATGGACTGTACTTATATAGCTCCTTTCTATCTAATGAAGATACTCAAGGTGCTTTACAACACAAGCTCATTTCCCTCATTCTTGCAGCACTCTAGAACATCTCTACAAAGATAATCTGAACAAATTATTCTGAGACTAATCAGTGCTTTAGATCACATTCATACACCGATGGGACACACATCGGAGGCAATGAGGTGTTCAGTGTCTTGCCCAAGGTACAAAGTGTCAGAAATCATTGCAGAGAAGCTCATGTGCATGGACAACAAACAATGGTGCATTTTATCGATGGCATTTTGAATACACACACAGATACTGTGACGAGATCCTGAGGCAGTTCACCCACAACCATCACCTCATGTTGCAGCATGAAAATGCACAGCCTCATGTTGCAAGGATCTGTGCACAATTCCTGGAAGCTGAAAACATCCCAGTTCTCTTGAGGTTTCTTCCTTTTAAAAGAGAGTTTTTCCTTTCCACTGTTGCCACTGTGCTTGCTCAGGATGGGAGACTGCAACGAAGCCAAGATTCAACTTGTCTGCTGGATGCCTTAGAGAACTTTACTAATTGGCTTTAATGTATGTGAATGTTTCTGTGAAGTGCCCCAAGACAACTTTGTTGTGATTTGGCGCTATATAAATAAACTGAATTGAAAACCGAATTAAATTCTCGCATGGCCAGTGTCAAGGGAATTTAGGTGTTTACCAGTAACTAATGTTAAGTTGATGTATATGAGTTAGAGAGTTTTTTTGTCTCAAGAGAGGAGCCTGCAGGTGCATGGAGGAGCACTGATAACTCCAAGGTCGCCTCCTCGTCTGTAAGCTGGAAAGCCGAGGTCGTCTTGACCTCGCCTCTGTCTGATAACGTGTATTACCTGCGCAGATTCTCACTGACGAGGCTCAAAGCATGTAACTTTTGTACATCTGTGAAAGCTTCCTCGTGATGTCTACCCTTGCAGCAAAGACCGGTTTAAAAATCCTCAGAGTGGCTTATTTGAGTAAAGAGATGATGAAAGGATATTTATTTTATCCAACAGTCAGCATACTCACCAGACATGTCACCCATAGAGCATGTATGTGATGCTCTGTATCAACCTATACAACAGCGTGTTCCAGTTCCTGACAATATCCAGCAACTTTGCAGCCGTTGAAGAGGAGTGGACCAACATTCCACAGGCCACCGTCAACAACCTGATCAACTCTATATGAAGGAGATGTGTTGCACCGTGTGAGGCAAATGGTGGTCACACCAGATACGGACTGGTTTTCTGACTCCCCCCAGACTCCCCAATACAGTACAACTAATCAGCATCTTGATATGCCACACCTGTGAGGAGGTTGGATTATCTTGACAAAGGAGAAGGGCTCACTAACAGATTTACACCAATCTGTGAACAATACTTGAGAGAAAAAGACTTTTTGTGTTCATAGAAAAAAAATCTTAGATCTGTGAGTTCAGCTCATGAATACTGGGAGCAAACATCAAAGTGTTGCATTTATATTTTTGTTCGGTGTATGTAAATTATGAGACGTGAAATAAAAAGAAGTTCCTTTCTGTTCGAGCCAACGATGAGAAGCATCTGAGTTCATATTAACTTTGTGTTCTGACCGAGTCCAGATGAGCTGGAGTTTTAGAACCATGTGCTGTTTTTCAGGTACGTTCCTCCACTGCTGTGGGGTAAGAGCGGCCATCTCCAGACGGCTCTGTATGGTAAACTGGGTCGGGTCAGCTCGCCCCATCCGAGTGGGATCAGGAAGTATTTACCCATGCAGGACGGGGCCACAGCGACCTTTGACCTCTTTGAGCCTCTGGGGGACCACCAGACTGGAGGTGATGTCACTGCAATTTGTTTTTAATTCCCGGCTTCATCAGATTTAAATTTTGTCACAATGATCTGTTTGTCCCCTGAAAACGTTTCTGCAGACGACATCACCATGGTGATCTGTCCTGGGATCGGAAACCACAGTGAGAAGCACTACATCCGGACCTTTGTGGACCACGCTCAGAAGCAGGGGTACAGATGTTCTGTGCTGAACCACCTGGGTGCTCTGCCCAACATCGAGCTCACGTCTCCACGCATGTTCACCTACGGTGAGTTCTTTGGGCTTTACACAAGAACTCAGGTTTGGTTCTGGTCCGATTCATTACTGTTGACTCGTCTCAGGTGTTCTTGGCTGAAGCTCACAAATATTACTCTGAAAATATAGATTAGCATTCATTCATAAACAACCTTGGTTGAGGGAAGGGCACACAGACAGTCATCAGCTTTCAGTGATGGATGATGATGATATTTAAAGTGGTTCAGTAAAGATTTTGGTGTCGTCTCGTCCTTCAGACAGATCTGAGTTCTTCATGTTGAGTTAAGACAGGAAGTCTTTCTGCAGGACTCTGACTCCCTGAGATGAATCAAATGTCTCCTCCTGACTGGATCAGTAACTCCGCTCTCTCTGGCAGGGTGCACGTGGGAGTTTGCAGCCATGGTCGGGTACATCAGGCGCGCGTACCCTCAGACCCGGCTGGTCGTGGTGGGCTTCAGTCTGGGCGGGAACATCGTCTGCAAGTATCTGGGTGAGAACAAAGCCAACCAGGAGCGAGTGCTGTGCTGTGTGAGCGTCTGCCAGGGCTACAGCGCTCTCAGGTGGGTCCTCCTCTTACTTGGAATTAAGTTCATCCTGCATCAGTACTTCCTGTTCACACGTTTCGCACACATGTGCAGGCCTGTGTGTGCTTATGACTCGTCTCTGTTCGGCTGTCTGAAGCTGTTGAACGGGTTTTTAACTCAGGCTAACCTGTCAGCTTTTCACAGAGCTGAGTACAAATGTGGATTTTTTTAAACTTTAAATCAGAAGAATGACTGATCCAGCATGAGAAACAGAACCAGCACTCCTCTTTTTGTCCCGTGGATCCGTCGGGTGGGCTCAGTTTATGGTCTGGTTCTGGTCAGACTGCAGAGGAGCTCTCCAAAACTAATTTATTTTGTCTCTTAGGGCTCAAGAAACGTTTCTTCAGTGGGATCAGTTCCGACGCTTCTACAACTTCCTCATGGCCGACAACATGAAGAAGATCATCTTCTCTCACAGGTACACACAGGTACACACACAGGTACACACAGGTGTACAGATAGGTACACACAGACAGTCACAGGTACACACAGATACACACAGGTGTACACAGGTATACACATGTACACGCAGATACAGGTACACACAGACATACACAAATACACACGTGTACACAGGTGTACACAGGTATATACAGGTACACACAGGTACAAATAGGTACACACAGGTGTATAGATAGGTACACACAGACACTCACAGGTACACACAGATACACGCAGATACAGGTACACACAGATATACACAGATACACACATGTGTACACATATGTACACAGGTATACATAGTTCCACACAGGTACTCACAGGTACACACAGATACAAACATGTGTACACAGGTATACACAGGTACACACAGATACACACAGGTGTACACAGGTATACACATGTACACGCAGATACAGGTACACACAGCTATACAGATATACACAAATACACACGTGTACACAGGTGTACACAGGTATACACAGGTACACACAGGTACAGGTGTACAGATAGGTACACACAGACACTCACAGGTACACACAGATACACACAGGTGTACACAGATATATACACATGTGTACACAGGTGTACACAGGTACTCACAGATGCAGGTACACACATATATACACAGATACTCACAAGTGTACACAGGTATACACAGGTCCACACAGGTACTCACAGGTACACACAGATACAAGCAGGTGGACACAGGTATACACAGGTACACACAGATACACACAGGTGTACATAGGGACTCACAGGTATAAACAGGTACACTTAGATACACACAAGTGTACATAGGTACACTACACACATATGTACACAGGTATACACAGATACACACGTACTGACAGGTACACATAGATACAGGTACACACAGATGTGCACAGATACACAGGTGTACACAGGTATACACAGGTGCTCACAGGTGCACACAGATACACACAGGTGTACACAGGGACACAGGTATAAACAGGTACACTTATATACACACAGGTGTACACAGGTACACTTAGATACACACAGGTGTACACAGGTACAAGCAGGTGTAAACAGGTACACAGACATACACAGGTATCAACGGGCACAGAATTAACTTGTCTTCATATGAAACACTAAATGTGTCACTAACAGGTACCTCCTCCTCTCTTTGCCATTCTGATTGGACTCGTATCACACAGCTGTGGCAGTTTGAGGTCGCAGATTTTTATTCCTAATTAAATAATCACTTTGTGCTAATTACACAGTCCTGGGAAAGAGAAAGTCCACTCTTGTTCGATCAGGATTTTACCAATCAGGACTTAATCAAACTCATCTGGTTTAAAATTATTAAAACTGTGTTCTGGATCAGTTTTCTGTTGGACTCTGTTTGGTCCTGTTGGACAGATGGACTCACATTTATGTCCAGAACCCTTTGGTCTCCAAAAGAGTTCATGGTCTACTCAATGACTGACATGAGCCCAAACCATCAGCCCTCCACAACCACACTGGACTGTAGAGTCCGAGGTGGAGTTCACTGCACCGTCTGACCTTCAGGGTAAATCATCTTTCTCTCTGCAGAACGATGGACCTTTGAAATGACCTTTGACCTTTATCAGGTTGATGAACAGCAACAGCTGCTTCTCTGCGGTACAGTAATTGCTGATGTATTTTCTTCTTGGTGTTGTGTTAACACACACCTGTATGGTCCAGATCAGAGGTGGCCCCCCTGATGAGGAACAATTGATCAGCAGCTCCTGATCCTGGACCTCTGAGGTCCAGTGGAAGCAGCAGGACTGGAACCAGTTTGACTTGGTGGACTCTGGTATTTTGGTTCTCTAGAAGTTAAATTAGAACCTTTTCAGAAGATAAAGATCAGATCTGGTTATTTTGTTCTAAAACTTGAGAACTTGGCTTTTCTTTTCTTTGTGTGTGTGTAAAACAGACACAGTTTGTTTGGAGGAAGCTCGGTGAAAACCATCGATGCAGATCTCAGCCGACTCTTCACAGCGACGTCTCTCATGCAGATTGACGACAACATCATGAGGTAAATCTGAACCAGAAGAAGAAATGCTGTCAGCGTTGAAACTCCTAAATCTGATGATTGTTTTGTTTCAACAGAAAATTTCACGGCCACAGCTCCCTCAAAGAGTACTACGAGAAGGAGAGCTGTGTTCATTACATTCACAACGTAAGGCCTGCTGTCTGCCCCCCCCCCCCCCCCCCCGCCTTCTTCCATTTTATTCACAGTTTTCCTGTCTCTGCAGGTAAATGTGCCGCTGCTGCTGGTGAACTCTGCAGATGATCCTCTGGTTCACGACTCGCTGCTCGCCATCCCGCGCACGCTGGCAGGTGCATGTTGGAACAACACATTAAAACTGTTTCTATGACTGATGTGGACCATCACACCCAGTCCTTTTAGCAGAAACAGTTTTTGTTTATCTCATCCCCTGAACTTGAAGACCAGATCCTTTTTATTTATTTGAATCCTTATTTTCCAACATCCAACTTCAAAAATTCATAAAAACAACAAGTTTGAGTTTGTTCTGGATTTTTTCTGATCCACATTTTGAGTCAGAATTATACATACCCACTTAAATAGGTCCACACATTCCCCTAAATCTGTTCCTGAAAGGCTTTTAACTTGACGAGGCCTGTTAACTTCCTATTCCTGATCATGGTTGAATGAAGCTGTAGATTCTCTTAAAGAAGATGATCTGCTGATCAACGTTAGGCTCGTCTGACTAGTCCCAGAACTGGTATTCTGTCTCCGTACTTCAAATCACAGCAGGGTGCAGCTTACAGTAAAGGTGTGGTTAACCATTTTTATTGTTGAAGCAAAACAGAATGTTTGAAGTGACGTTACCTCATCTTCAGGTTCATAAAAATAGTTTAATTTTTACAACAATCTGAACAACAGCAAAAAATAAGCACGAGCTGCTCTTAGCATAACAAGAATTCGTTATTAATTGTAGCGTTTAAGTAAGATAAGATAAAATAGATAACATAAGAACTTTATTGATCCTGCAGGAAATTGTTGTGCCAGAATTTCAATACAAAATGATCATACACAAGGAATCACACAAGATGTTGAATCAAAGTTCTTACAATAAGTTTGAGTGTCTAAATGATGAATTCACACCTGAATTTGTTAATTATTATAAATGTGAGAAAAGTACCTGCAGGTTCTGATGAAACTTACAACAGATCTGGGTTCAGGAGAGACTCCATTAAGGTCCAGATCTGGACCACACTCTGTCATCTAAAGACCGGTTCTGTAAAGGATCGAAAAGCTGTGATGCTTTGAAACAATTGCTGCAGTTTATAGATTATTACAGATGTTTACAGATTTGACATATAGCTGTTTGCAGATGAATATAGATGTTTACAGATGATTATAGATGTTTACAGATAAATGTAGATGTTTATTACAGATGTTTACAGATGAATATATATGTTTACAGATTAATATAGATGTTTACTGATTATTATAGATGT
>NC_056499.1:14709739-14710531 GCF_014905685.2 Nematolebias whitei | reverse complement strand
AGATGTTTACAGATGAATACAGATTAATATAGACATTTTCAGATGTTTACAGATGAATATAGATGTTTACTGATTATTATAGATGTTTACAGATGAATATAGATATTGACAGATTATTGCACATGTTTACAGATGATTATATAGATGCTTATAGATGAATACAGATTAATATAGATGTTTTCAGAGGTTTACAGATGCTTACAGTTGTTTATAGATGATTAAATATTTTTACAAATAATTATAGATGTTTACGGATTATTATAGATGTTTAGAGGTGAATACAGATTAATAGGGATGTTTTCAGATGTTTAGAGATGATTAAATATGTTTACAAATATTTAAAGCACCTGTTTTCTGCAGAAACATCGAAGTTCCAGCTACAGAAGGAATAACTCTTAACTTTCTGTTCAGAAGGTTCTGATCCAGAACAGAAACTTAAGATTCAATAAATTTACAAGAACACAACTAAAAATCTGCTTAAAGTTTAAAGTAATTTATCATCAAATATACTTTTAGTTTGTTAGAAAGGTGTGAGCCCGCAGGTTCTTCTACAGCCAACAACAAAATCCAAACCTCACACAGACACGTGGGTTGAGACAGGTACAAAGACTGGTACAGATGTGAGACAGGTACAGAGACTGGTACAGATGTGAGACATGTACAGAGACTGGTACAGATGTGAGACGGGTACAGAGACTAGTACAGATGTGAGACGGGTACAGAGACTAGTACAGATGTGAGACAGGTACAGAGACTGGTACAGATGTGAGACAGGTACAGAGACTGGTACAG
>NC_056499.1:14698248-14709729 GCF_014905685.2 Nematolebias whitei | reverse complement strand
GTACAGAGACTGGTACAGATGTGAGACAGGTACAGAGACTGGTACAGATGTGAGACATGTACAGAGACTGGTACAGGGGCGTGAGACAGACAGGTAGAGGTGTGTGAAACAGAGACAGGTAGAGGTGTGTGGGGACACCTGTGGTCTGCACTCAGACAGGTGAAAGTCTTTCATCCAGCCTGTAGACGTGTCTCAGGTGGACTTTAATCCTCTCTTTACTGTAACTCTAAACACCTTTTTTTTTATCTTTGACCGATCAGAGGAAGTCAGGCCATGCCCATATTAGGACACATTTCATGTGTTCTTCTTTTTCTTCTTCTTTTGTTTAATTGTTGTTGACAAACAATGTTTTGCTGCTCTACCAAGTGGAATGCAGTGTGGGCCGGGATGACGTTTGACTTTGAATGAGCTA
This sequence comes from Nematolebias whitei, assembly GCF_014905685.2. Classification (NCBI taxonomy): domain Eukaryota; kingdom Metazoa; phylum Chordata; class Actinopteri; order Cyprinodontiformes; family Rivulidae; genus Nematolebias; species Nematolebias whitei. Next base: position 14,709,317 of record NC_056499.1, on the reverse strand, counting down.
AAAACAAACAAAAAGATAAAACAATATTCTCTCAGGTTTGTTTCAGTATGAACTGAAACAAAGATTCAGAATCACTGTATTTGAACAGTTTGTTCTTTGGACCTGCCTGTGCTGTTATTTATTTATTCTTTGTTCTGTAGAAAAGAAGCCCAACGTGATTTTTGCCCTGACGCTTCACGGAGGTCACCTGGGCTTCTTCGAGGGCGCCGTGCTCCTCCCCCAGCCCCTCACCTGGATGGATAAAGTCATCGTGGGTTACGCTAACGCCATGTGCCAGTGGGAAAAACAGAAACCGCCGTGCCAAGGTAGTCACCTCAGCGAGGGCGCCTGCTTGGAGCAGAAAGCCTAAAGCTTCACCTGACACCTTCTAGAACCACCAGGAGACCGCTCCTCTGGTGCTGCTCACCTCCACGACCCAAAACCACCCAGACATGCCTCTTTGTAACCATCGTAGAAAACTGCCTCGGTTTCCAGGGAAGGACCAGAACTTTCCCCACTCTGCTCCTCACAGCAGTACCACTCAGCCTGATGGAGGTTCTGAACACATCTGGAACCAGGTCAGGTCCAGATGATGTTCTGAAAGAACACAGGAGGATGGAACAAACACAGCAGAACCTTTCTGCCAGATCTGGCTCACCACAGCCACAAAAAACTCACTGCTCAGCCCCGCTCACTGTCTCTCTGTCTGTCTGTCTGTCTCTGTCTGTCTCTCTCTCTCTGTCTGTCTGTCTCTCTCTCTTTGTGTGTCTGTCTCTCTCTCGTTGTGTGTCTGTCTCTCCCTATCTCTCTCTTTGTGTGTCTGTCTCTCTCTCATTGTGTGTCTGTCTCTCTGAGCTGTGACTGTTGGAGACTCCAGACTTTGAGGAAACACTCAGACCTTCAGTCCGGTCTCCCTGAATTCTGAGTTCTGGTCAGTTTGTGAAAACGACGGCCTGATTTTTCACGTGCACGCCATGTAGAACTATCGTGCACGTCACGTCACTGCCCATCTCGACAACCAGCCCAGGTTTAGGATCCCACCAAAGACCTGGACCAGTTTTTAATCATCAGGTTAGAGCTGGACTCTGGGCTGCTGCCTCAGATGTTCCTGTCCTGCAGGAGTCAACAACACAAACAGAACCAGGCGGTCCATTCCAAACAGTTCTGGTGTTCTGGACTGGCAGAGACCACAGTGAGATGGGTTTAGAGGCCCACAAGAACCTGAAATGTTCAGGAGACAAAGGCCCGTCTCAGGAGGAACCCGAGGTCCTCTGAAGGGTTCTGTCGCAGCCCAGTCTGGTACCGGTTCAGACCCACGATGGGTCAGGTGCTCTTTGTCATGTTGTGAGTATTGTTGGGTTTTTGTTTATTCTTCAGTCCAGAACCGCCTCCCGTCACTCCTGGGTCTAAAGCTTTCACAGAACCCGAGCAGGAATCATTCCTCCACGTGTTCCTGAGTTCTGTTCATCTCAGTAGAATCGGAGCAGTTTAGAGGTTCTGTTAGAGGGAACATTTCTGTTTTTCTCAGTAGAACCCGAGCAGAGGTTCTGTTGGACGGAACCGTTCTGTTCATCTCAGTAGAACCCAAGCAGTTCAGAGGTTCTGTTGGACGGAACCTGACGTTAACTGACTCAGATGTTCCCTGTCTCTGCCATGGGTCAGCTGCAGGTCCAGCTAGAACCCACAGAACCTCCTTTTCCATTAATTGAATTGATCCATTCGGTTCTGCATCTTATTCTCTGACCTGAGAGGAAAGTTAACGAGACCAGAACCGACCCAAAGCTTTGTTTCAGTGGGTTTAAAGGTTCTGGTTTGATAAAAGATGCTGGTGAGTTTCTTTTCAGTGGCTGTACAAAACTTTTATTTCTTCCTGTTAAAACCAAAGTCTGACTCCAGAACCAGAACCTGAACCCAACCAGGTCCAGTCCAGAACTGTGGGTATGGTACACTGTGAGACCTGAGGGTCATAGGACTGACACCAGAACCTTCTGTTGGACTGTTCAGGGACAGTAGTTCTGGAAGCTGTTTGGGTTCATCTGTTCCGAACAGAACCTTTCTGCAGAACTTCCAAATGGGTCAAGTAGGTCCAAACCAAACGTTTTGTTTACAGAAACCAACCAAAACTTAGAACTTTTTTCTCGACTGTAGAGAGACTGTGTTACTGTATCACCCACCACGAGACGCTGGAGTGGGAGATCATGTTTCTGCCTGTTAGTAAAATATCTCTGAACTTCTCGGTTCTTGAAGCAGAACCAGACGAGGCCCAATTTGTACTAGAAATCAGATTAATACTGGTGTTGAGCTGGTCTGCAGCTGCACCTGCTGTCAGGGAGCTGTAGCTCCGCCCACCAGTCATGTGATCCGGTTCACCTGGTCTAACCCAGGTCTGGTTCTGGACTGTTCAGCACTAAAAACCCAGTTTCTGTTTAAGACTTTTGCCTTTTTCAACTTTTGCACAAAAACAGCAGTTTTTTTCTTGTATTATTTAGATTTTTAAATTAAATGTTTTTATTTTATTTTATTGTTTTTATATTTTGTTGCAAAGCAGCAGAGCGTGAGAGTTTGACCCGTTTGGACTCTCATCTCCACCTCGGAACCACAAACCCCAAAAAACGTCTAGGGTCGTTCTTCACTTTGACAACAAAAAGTCCAAATAATTTATAAAACTACAGTTTAAAGTTGTGAAGGAGCAAACTGTCACAAACTGGACCAGGACCAGCAGCAGAACCAGCGTTGTGCTCACAGATGTTTGTTTCATGAATCATGGGACGCAAACAATGTTTTCTGTCTGAGCTGAGACTGAAGAACAGAGAGTTAAAATTTTAATCTTTTGTCACTTTAAATGTAAATTTACGAACAAAAATGTAAATAAATGTAAAAAACATAAGAGGAAGAAACGTTCATGTTCTTAGAGAAAACATGGAACCGTTCCACAGCTTTAACTTCCTGATTTAAAGATGGTTCTTTCAAGGTTCTGGTGATGATTTCAAACACCTCGCTCTGATTCTGGGACAAAATATGTTTTGTGGTGCAAAATAAATTATTTTCCAAAGAACAACATTTCTTTTCTTGGTAAAAGTTCAGAAGTGTCTTTTCTGTCTGTAAAATTTCTTTGTTTACATTTTATTAAAGACATTTCCTGTTTCAGAAAAACATGTTTGTTTATAGCAGACCCATAAATAACAACAACAACAAAAAATTAAATCTTCATTTTTATTTTATTAGGTTTGATGAAAGAATTGTTCAGTTTTAATGTGACTTTAAATAAAGTCAACTGAACAGTCACCGGAGTTTGGATGTTTGACCTTTGACCTCTGAGAATAAAGTCCTCCAGCAGAGAGAAGTCCATTTACCTGTTTACAAATATTTTAATTTTGTTTTCCACAATGAACAGGTCAGTCTGAGAGCTCTCAAGTAAGAAATTTAAAAAAATCACAACTAAGTGTTTTTTTATTTAAAAAAATAAAAACTTCCACATTTCAGTTTTTTAACAGTTCCAGTGTGGAGTTTTATGAAGACCCAGCGGACCTTCAGATCCTTCTTCTTTCGGCTTTTCCCTCTTCTTCAGGAGTCGCTAGAAGCAAATTTAAAAATGACAACAACTAAAAGACCTCAATAATGGCGACATTGTTCATAACTGTATAAATAAAGGTTGAGTGAATAACTAGGCAACGCTGCTACATATCTTTCAATGTGTTTAAACAATAAAACAAACTTTAAACACACAAACTAGTGCTTTTTTAAAAAAAATATCAGAATAGAATTTAATTATTTGAGAACAACCCAAAAAAGCATTTAACTGCGACAATAACAAAATAATGCAGCATTTCTACTTGGCTCTGGATGTTTGGTGTCCACATGATGGCGCTGTCGCCTAATGATAGAAAAATCTGATCAGTCGAGCCGCCAATATATAAACTATAATGTGTTTGGCAGATTACCTGCTCAGGTGAAGGCGCTGCAGGTTGAGTAATACTTTTTGAGAATAAGATGAAGGACTTCCTGCCGCCCTCAGACTAACTCTGACTTCTTGTGTTTCCAGAAACATCTGGTGAAAACAGCTGGTTTATAAACCTGCTGCATCACTTCTGCTTCAGCTCTGCTGGACTCGGCGCAGACAGAAATCTCGAGTGTTTAAAACGGGTCTGACAGTTTTCAGACATTGCCCCCCCCCCCCCCCCCCCCACACACACACACACCCCACACACACACACACACATACCGCCACCCAGTCGTTAGGGTGAGCTCAGGAAACAAGCTGATAGAAGATCGTGCAGCTCTGAAGAAAAAAACAAAAAAAACAAACACTTCTAGTTCAGATAAACGTGTTTTCACAGACTCCACACGCTTTTACTTTGAAAGGACAGGAAATGGACTCTTATCTCGGCTCCTTCCTGCTTCTTTAAGCTCTAAAATTTAATTTGTTCAGCAGCTCAAACTGAAGAGGTCAAAGTAAAGCTCAGACCTGTTCTACCATACAGTTCTGAGTCTCAGGACTGTGCCCAGATGGACTCACCAAAACAACAGTGAGGTCCTCTTGGTCCAGAGGACAGACCACTGAGCTGGAGGTCCCAGGTGAAGGGATTTTGGGTTTTTCCACTGTCTGACACCTCTTGCAGCTCCTGAGTGGCAGAGCAGATCCAGATCTGGTGATGAGGAATCTGAAGATAAGACTGCCTGGACCATCTAGACTTGGCTGGAACTTTGTCCCACATCAGTTCTTTGTCTGGTCCTGGTGAGATCTCATCCAAGAACTATGCTTGTTTTCCTTGTGCGCCTTGTAGCTTCTGCTCCTCACTTCCTGGACCCTCCTAGTGATCCCACCTCATCAAGTCCTCGTGTCGTCCATGTTCATATCCTGGATCTGCTACCTACAACCAACAACAAAAACTTACCTTAACATCTCGCCATCCAGCCCTGTGCTCCGTCCTGCCACTCACATCTCGGTGCTTATCTGGTCACCTTGGTCTGCTCAGCCGTCCTCTCTCTAACCTGCAGACTACAAAACCATAAGTACGCCCGTACTCCCCCTCCAAGTAATCATCAATCTTTACAGGAACCATGCTCACATGTCTCCTCTCCTACAGCTCCTACCTGTGTTCCACTTCTCTTACCTTTGTATTGCCTGATCCCTCACATCTCAGTTTACATTGAGTATTCAAATATTAATACTAAACCTGATGCCAGGCTGTGAGGTCAGAGTTTGACCTCTGATGAAGGTCCCAGGCTGTGAGGTCAGAGTTTGACCTCTGATGAAGGTCCCAGGCTGTGAGGTCAGAGTTTGACCTATGACCGTTAAAGGTCACAGGCTGCAAGGTCAGTTTGACCTCTGATGAAGTTCCCAGGCTGCACGGTCAGAGTTTGACCTCTGACTTTTAAAGGTCAGAGTTTGACCTCTGACCTTTAAAGGTCACAGGCTGCAAGATCAGTTTGACCTCTGACCTGCGATGAAGTTCCCAGGCTGTGAGGTCAGAGTTTGACTTTTGAAGGTCCCAGTCTGTGAGGTCAGAGTTTGACCTCTGACCTCTGGATCACAACTGTTACATCTGTTTTTTATGTAGCTTCTTGTTGTCTGATGACTGACTACTAAATGTTTGCAAAAAAAATAAAAAAAAATCCTATAATTCCTCCTCTTCTCCAGTGTCTCCTCCAGTCATCCGTCTTTCTGTCTCTGTCCCCTCTGACAGAGACAGAGGGTCTCTGCTGGAGGACTGATGGTGTCCTCTCAGAGGTCAAGTGTTAACTCCCAAACATCCCGTCCTAATCTCCTGCTGCTCAGGGGTCAAGAAGTTCCGTGATCTGACTTGTAGTTTTCACCCAGAGACTGTCTGAGTCTTCCTTTCTGCTCTGTGGGTTAGGCTTAGCTCCACGGTCAGGGAGTGACAAACAGGTGTGTGGTTACCATGGTGACCCTGACGAGCCTCTGGCAGTATTTCTGTTGCTGAAGTTCAGTTAGAAGCTGGAGGGACCTGGACCACAGCAGGGACACCGGGGGGTGGGGGTTGTTTGAACGCAGAAAGACGTCTGCCTCGGAACCAGGAACCATAAACATCCAGGAGAACCTTCAGGATCTGTGGTGTTGGTTCTGTTCCAAAAAGACTGACGTTTTTAAATTCCTTTGCAGAATGAGCTTAAACCTCACTCACACACACACGTGCACGCACTCACACACACGCACGAGGCTTTCCCAGCCGTCGAAGCGCCTGAATGGAAACAGTTGTGTCCATAAAAAGCAGCCGAAGCAGGAGAGCATGAGCCGGTTCCTCAGCTGAATGTTATCAGAGTCATCCAGAGTTCAGCTGTGGAAGGAAACGAAGCCGGAGTTGGTCCCGGGTCAGGTCGGGTCGAGCCGTGTCGCACCACTTGTTCTACATGTGTTCTGCTCTCTGGGCGGGCCGGGTCAGGAGAGGATTACACACAGAGACCTGATGGGTTTCTGGGCCTGGTTCTGGTTTGCACACAGCAGGAGCTAGAGAGGAGCAAGCAGTGAAATCAAACAGAGCTCAAAGTTCTGGTAAAACCCGGTAGTGCTCTGACTGCATACTGGGGAGGACTCTCAGCTGCTACCACCCCAAACCTGTAAATCTGAGTTGTCATCATAATTTTCAGATCCACTCTGGGACATGTCTTTGGTCCAAGAGGGGACATGTGGTCCTCACACAGAGACTGTTTCTGACCCGGTTCTCATGAAAACAAGAACCATCCCACAGAAAGGCTCAGAAGAAGCTCACGACACAAACAACACTGACCAACAGAGAACAGGTGTGTGTGTGTGTAAGATTTGGGAAATTCAAATCCAAACTGAGTTTATGGACAACTTCAAAAGTCAACATTTTTCTCCAAAGCTCTGGAGCAGCAGCTCCTCTCACTGCACATCCTGTCTCACTCCCGTCTCACTCTCACCTCACTCCCACACTGAACTCCGTCTTCACCGTGTCACCTCCTATATGGTCTTCCCTGCCTTCATGCTCTAAACACCTCCTCCTTTCTCCCTTCTTCCTTCTCTTCCTCTTTCTCCTCCTCCTCCTTTGGGGCTGAGACGGGGTAGAGGTAGGGATCAGAAAGTCACGGTTCGACTCCCAGCCATTCCCACATGTCGTGGTGTCTCTGAGTAAGACACCTTATCCCTAATTGCTCCCTGGGTGCTTACATAACTGTCCGCTGCTCCACCGGGTGTAGCTCACATGTTAAAGGTTAAATGCAGAGAATTAATTTCATCGTTGTAAATGGAAACATACACTGATGACAATCTCAGACTTCCCTCCCTTCTTCGTCTTCCTCCTCCTCAGAGGAGGGAACTCTTCATTCTTCGGGCTCTAAGGTTCCTTGCAGACGGTAGTGGTGAACAGGGGCAGCAGGGGATGTTTTCCATGCCTAAGATGGTCAGATTTGTGTTGGGGGGTGGGGGGACACGTCATGAATCACCCGTCGAGGGGAGAAAAGTGGACTCTTAGACCAGTCTGATCCTCTCCAGGGTGCCCTAAACGAGACAGAACCTGAATAAGTGTGGTTCTTCAAACTCACGGCGTGGACAGCAGAACTTTAGGAGGTGCAATGAGTTTAATAACGCTGCGTCCACTCCCTGGGGGTGGGGGTGCTTTGATGTCATGTGATGGCATCTTCATCCTCCATCAATGAAATCAATGAACGATCAAAGCTGCTCTTCATCGTCTGAATGCCGACGCCTGTTTTTTTATTCTTCCATGTTTTAACAGCCAAACTCCTGCAGACTCAGTTCTATTCCAGCTGTTCACAAATCAAAGCATTCGGCTCGTTCAACACTTTAGCTTTTTTTAACAAAAAGTTTTAAAAGTGCTAATAGAAATACATTTTCTCTTAATTTTTTGATTGTTTGTTTAAAATCTGCTTCACTTACTTCCACTGTTTCACATTTCACGTGCTAAGGTTAGCATCCAACTATGTTTATGCTTCTTTTTGCTTTTAGCTACTGTTTTACTTCTTTTAATTACTTTCAGCTACTATTTTGCTGCTTTTAGCTACTTTTAGCTACTGTTTTGCTGCTTTTAGCTACTATTTTGCTACTTATGCTTACTTTTAGCTACTATTTTGGTACTTATACTTACTTTTAGCTTCTATTTTGCTACTTATACTTACTTTTAGCTACTGCTTTGCTGCTTTAAGTTACTGTGTTGCTGCTGTTAGCTACTGTGTTGCTGCTGTTAGCTACTGATTTGCTAATGGCAGCCTCAAATTTTAAAATCATTTGTGTCCCTGTCCGCTTTAACGTGTCAGTTTCAGCTGCTCCAGCACATTTCAGTAAACTCCTTCAGCTTTCATATTGTCGGAAATACTGAAAATGAAAATTTTATTTATTTATTAATAATAAATCCAATTGACCTTTGGGCTCACTTCAGTAAAGATCTCCTGGATGTAAAAACGGACAGAGAAGTGTGTCTGGTGTCAACATGGAACAGGTCTTGGTCCTGGTCTGGGTTTTAGTATTTACCACAGATAAATGCTGGACCTGAAGTTAAACTTGTGGGAAGTGACGATGAATCTTAGTGCTGCTGCTGAAGGACACGGAGCTCCTCAAAGCTTCTTAATCACTTCAGGGTTTTTAAAGATGTTTCTTCTCTCATCCCACGAGTTTTCACATTAACAAGAGGAGAACATTTCAGACAGCTGATTCACCCTGAAGGTCAGACTGTGCAGTGACACCACAGGCCTCGGTAGGTAAAAGGTCATAGCCTATTCTTTCTAAAGACAATGTAGCAGCTTGACTGAGGTTTGAAAAGGTTAATACAATGGAACCAGAATACCTCTGGACCAGAACCAGACCAGAGGACAGATGCTTACTTAATGCACTGCAACAAACGTCTCCTCCCAGCTGTCAGCACAGTGGTGGAAGGCTGATGGTTTGGGCTCCTGTCAGTCACTGAGTGGAACAGGAACTCCTCTGTAGACCAAAGAGTTCTGGAGTCAGATGAGTCCATCTGTCCAATAGCTGAAGATTGGACCAAACTGGGTCAGGCAGAACCATGATCCGAAACACAACAAATGATCTACAAGAGAACAGGTCAGAAAGAACAGAACCAAGGTGATGCAGTGGTCCAGTCAGAGTCTAGAACCTGTGAGAGCGGAGCATAACCATCAGCATACTGAAGATTTATGGAATGAAACTGAACTTTAGATGAATTCTGACAGAATCAGTACAGACCAGTTTTCACAAGTCTCAGGTGTGAAAAAGAAATAAAACAGTTCAGTCAGTGGGAATAAAGGACACAAACTCCTCATATGTGTTGTTTGGCGCAGCGTCTTCATCCCAAAAACAACCAACCAGAACTTAGTAAACCTCGGATTTAATGTCCCTCCTTGGGGGTCCCAGTGTTTGGACTCATTGGGTCCCTGCAGCGCCAGTAGGTCCAGACACAAATCAGTCTGTGGTTCTGTTTGTGCTGCAGCCGAGACTTTTGTGTAAAGTGTAAGTTTTTGATAATGGATATTCAATCCTCCCCAGTTTATAGAAGGTTTTCACCACCCCAGGGTCGTGGTACACCCCCCCTCCCACCCACCCACGCATGCGCGTGCACACACACACATACATACATATTGGAGCAGGGGAGGGGCTGGTCATTGATTAAATATTTCAGATGAATTTTGGCAGCAGTTTGGCTGCAGAAGACAAAAGGAAATGAAGTGTTGGTTCTGGAGCCAAAGACAACACTGAGTGTGAGAACGTCTGCAGAAAAACTCTTCAACCGTCACAGATTAAAACTCTGACGTTATTCAGCCTGAGATCAGTCAGAGAGAACAACCGTGATGAAGGAAGTAAAGTTTATTTTCTGCAACAGAAACAAGTTATTCATCAAATACATCAGCCTGTGGGCTGAACTGAAAACGATTATCTCACTGCAGGTTTAAGATTCAGAAACAGGAGGAGCAGGGTGGACACAGACCTGGTCCTGGACCAGTGGACCAGATCCTCACCCCTGCAGGGTTGTTATGGTGTCCTGGCTGTTTGCCTCTCCAGTCTACATGTGTTTTGTGGACCTGGAGAAAACATAAGATTGTGGTCCCTGATGCTTTCTCTTAGGGCTGCTGCGAGAGTATGGGGTGCTTAAGGTTTACCCGGTCCCTGCAGAACCAAACCTGGAGCTGTGTCTGCATCCTCGGCACAAAGTCCAGCTCCATCTCAGTGCAGGTTGGACTCCTCCAGGACTGTTCTGGGTCTTTGATCCTATTTGTGGTGCAGGATCTCAAGGTGCAAAAATTAGCTACAAGGTAAAAGTAGCAAAAGATTAGCTACAAGTTAAAAGTAGCAAAAGATTAGCTACAAGCTAAAAGTAGCTGAAGGAGACTGAGTCAGAGACAACATCTGTAGCAGATTTTAAAAAGAACAAAGTTTCTGAAGGATATAAAAAGTTCAGAATTTATTTATTTGAGAAAATATAAATTAAATGTTTTGAAACAACAACCAGAAGCAGCCACCTGGATGAGGTCTTCCTGAGGACGGCAGGACATTAAAAATCCCGCCTCAGCCTTCTGTCTTGTCAGAACTGATGGAGTGTGCAGGAGGTGAGAGCAGCCTGAAGCTATGACGAGAGTGAAGGACAAACAGAGACGCCCGTTGGACTCAGAGGACAGCTGGAGCAGAGCAGCCGACTGTCTGCAGGGCGTGGCTGCAGACGTGTGAAAACTATCACTGCACTGAATAAAATTCCTCACGTCACAAAGAACACACACAACTCACATGTGTAGAGTCGTCCTTCATGCAGCAGAATACAAAACTTTTCTGCCACATTTTATACACAAGAGAGGTTTAAAGAGAGGAAGACAGTCTAAGTACTGAGACCTGAACCATCTAAACCCAGTGAGATCCCTGAATCCAGATGTCCTTTAGGACCAGTCTACATGGTCCAGATGTCTTTTGGGACCAGTTTACATGGATCCAGATGTCCCTTGGGACCAGTTTACATGGATCCAGATGTCCCTTGGGACCAGTTTACATGGATCCAGATGTCCTTTAAGACCAGTCTACATGGATCCAGATGTCCTTTGGGACCAGTCTACATGGATCTAGATATAGATAGATAGATAGATAGATAGATAGATAGATAGATAGATAGATA
>NC_056499.1:14692018-14698238 GCF_014905685.2 Nematolebias whitei | reverse complement strand
GATAGATAGATAGATAGATAGATAGATAGATAGATAGATAGATAGATCAATCGATCGATCTAACAATGGACTTCCTGTATCTGTCAGCATTGTCCATGATGGAAAGCAGGTTAGTGAGGGCCCTTTTCTCTCCCACTGATGTAAGGGACTACGGCTCTATTCCCAGCACAGAACCAGCTTTCCTCACTAGCCTGTCAAGTCACCCTGCATCTCTCCTCTTAATGTGGCCTCCCCAACACAGAGCACAGAAGAGGACACTGGCTACCACAGACTGGTAGAACATCAGCAGTAGTTTTCTGCAGATACTGAAGGACCAAAGCCTCCTCAGGAAGTAGAGTCTGCTCTGACCCTTCCTGTAGAGGGAGTCCATGTTCACTGACCAGTCCAGCCTATCATCCAGTTGTATGTCAAGATATTTGTAGATCCTGACCACCTCCACATCAACCCCTTCTCTTGAGACTGGCTTCAGCGTAGGCTCAGACCTTTTGAAGTCCACTAGCATTTCCTTTGTTTTACTGATGATCAGCTATAAATAATTAGATTTGCACCACACTACAAAGTCCTCAACCAGGGTCCTGTACTTCCTGTCCTGTCCATCCTGCACATACCCAACAATTGCAGTGCCATCTGAGTACTTCTTCCTGTGGCAAGTCTCTGAGTTATATTTGAAGTCAGATGTGTACAGGGTGAACAGAATTGGAGAGAGCACGGTCCACTGCGGTGCTCTTGTGCTTCTAACCAATGTGTCAGAGACGCAGTCCCTGATCCTGAGGCTTTGTGGTCTCTCAATGAGATAGTTTGTAATCCAGGAGACCAGATGTGTGTTTACCTCCATCTCCTTAAGCTTGTCTCTCAATAGCAGGGGCTAGATTGTGTTGAAGGTACTGGAGAAGTTGAAAAACATGACCCTCACAGTATTGTTTCTCTTAGGTGAGAGTGAGCCCAGTGCATAAGGTAGAAAATGCCATTGTCCCCCCCCACCTTCTCCCGGTATGCGAACTGTAGATGGTCGTCAGCGTGGTGAACGTGAGGTCTAAGGAGTTTCAGCAGCAGTTGCTCCAGGATCTTCATCAAATGAGATGTCAAGGCGACCAGCTTGTAGTCATTCAGCTCCTTGGGGTGTGTCTTCTTAGGAACTGGAATGAGGCAGAGTGTCTTCCATGTGACAGGGACCGTCCTGAGATGCAAGCTCAGGTTGAAGACATGTTGGAGAGGCTCCCCCAGCTGGACAGCACATACCTTGAGCATCCTGGGGCACAACTTGTCTGGGTCTGCCACCTTCCTGGGGTGTAGTCTGCTAAGCTCTCTCCTCACTTGGTTTACAGTAAAGGTGGGGGGACTGTGTGAGTGTGTGTTTATGTCCTTTAGGATCAGTCTGCATGGATCCAGATGTCCTTTAGGACCAGTCTACATGGATTCAGATGTCCTTTAGGACCAGTCTACATGTTTAATTTGTTTCCTTCATTTTACACATTCTCATAGTAACATTGAAATACCCACTGATATACCTGTTGAAGTACCTATGAAGTACACACTGTAGTCCCAGAGAAAGTACACACTGAAGTACCCACTATTGTACAAACTGAAGCACCTTCAGAAATAAAAGCTGAAGTACTAATTAAATTATATACTGAAGTACACATATAATCTGCACTGCAGTCACCGCTAAATTACCTCTGATGTACACACTGAAACACCCATTGTAGTCACCTTTAAAGTACACACTGAAGTACACACTATAGTACACATTCTAGCCCCACTAAAGTACCACTATAGTACTCACTTAAGTACCTGCAGAAATACAAACTGAAGTACTCATTTAAGTATACACTGAAATACACACTATAATACTATAGTTCCCCCTAAAGTACCTCTGAAGTACCCCCTGAACGACCCACTAAAGTACTCAGTGAAGTACTTAATTAAGTATTCAATGAAGTACTCAGTGAAGTACCCACTTATGGTGGCCCATGGTGAGAATGTCCACATTCAAGCCAAAAAAATCAAAGAAATACAGAAAGTTTTCATCTGGTTAAAGTTGGTCCTAAAACAAGTGCTTTGATCCAGTTCTATTTGGTATATGCTTTGCCCTTTAAGGCTATTGTGGGTTCCTGCGTGCAGGGATAAACCCACTAGTGATAGGCTTAAAGGGCAAAGCATTCTCATAGAATCTGGGGTTACAATACATAACCAGTGTTTCTTTGATGTTTTGAACAAGTACAGCTGTAGGATGATATGGGAGACCATCAGTGGTGTAGTCTACATTGTTGTAGTGGTTATACCTCTGTAAAGTTAGTATTAACTTGGACACCGTTGAAGCCACGGAATGCGAATGTCCAAAGTCCAACATAAAGCCAACTTTACCGTGGTCGGTCCGTATATTGTGCTTAGAAACCAAAGTACACTGGTTAGTACAATGTAATCATCAAGTTACTTAGATTTTTAAGCATATTGAACATTTCTAAATTTCTCTGATGCTTATATTTGAATACATGAACAGCAAACTTTGTACAACAGTTTTGTATTAAAACATGTTTTAGAATTTATAAAACAGTATCAAAGCAACACATGTTCCACATGTTCAAGGATTAAGTAGTAAGTACTACGTTTTAATTATACAATAATTTGTTGGGTAAGCAAATGTATTAAAGGCTGCATATTGACAGATTACTACAGAAGCATTTAACTGCCGTTTAATGTACAAATATCAATGACACATGCATGTCTAGTGATATGTCACGTATCGTTGAGCACTTTATTTGGTTATACTGAAATTCTTAAGCTTTTCTAGTGGTTATACTCCATGTGCACGCATATCGCGTAGACTACAACACTGGAGACCATAGTACTCTGAGAAATACGTCGTATTTATAATAGTCTGAGCCATGATTGTGAGTATATAAAGATTATATTTTCTTTTTACTAAGTTGTCAGTAATGGGCTTCCATATCTCAGCTCTTGTTTCTGGAGCAGCAGGTGACAGAAGGCAGGTTTGAGACAGGCTCCACAGGTGAGGAGGACAACTGGGAGCTGGACAGGAAGACGGAGACAGAGTGGACAACCTGGACATAGCTTCTCGGTTGGACTTATTAAGGTAATTAGGTCACGTGAGCTGGTGACAAATATGGAACGTGCACATGAACAGGTGAACAGGTGCAGGGTGGTTCAGGTGGTTGCAGCTTTGTGTTTCTGGCTGGTTCTCAGTCACTGGATCATGGAACCACAGAAGGTTTTTTTTTTCAGTCTTGACTGTGTATCGCGAGATCAGAGCACGAAGCAGGAGTTCGGGGGAACCCGGTCGGGGGACAGAGGGAGAGGTTCTGCAGAGAAGGAAGGACGCAGACTTTTCTCCTCCTCATCCTCCTCTGGAGCAGCTCCAGATGCGCAGAGTCCAGGAGCGGCGCAGCCAGCAGGACACCAGTTGGACTGACTGTCTCTGTTTCGGGTCTGCGGACTTTTGAAACCAGTTCCCAGACTTCTGTAGAGCTGGTTCCTGCAGGGAGGCAGGCGGATCTCCTGTGGAGCCAAGGTGGAGCACTTTCTGCAACACTTTCTAACTGAGACTGGTTTCCTCTAAACTTTTTCAAAACTGCTTGTTTTGCAGCTTTGAGTCCAGCCTGCAGAAGTTCTCTGGTTCTGGGAAACGCTGAGCACATTGGACCGAGCCCCGGAGCGGCCGACATGCCGGACAGGAAGACCGGGGGGCGGCTGCTGCAGGCGGCCGCGGCTCTGCTGCTCCTCCTGGAGCTCTCCGCGGAGGTGCTGGAGCCCCAGGACGGGGTGCTGGAGACCGAGCAGACCGACAGCAGGTCCAACAGGGCCAAGAGGAGGGGAGGGAGTGACGCCCTCAGGGGGTAAGACAGCCTCAACAACAACAACAACAACAAGTAGAAAAATACAAACACTGATGGATGAACTGAGCTGCTCCCAGTGGCTCTTCATGGTCACCACAGTAACCACACATCTGTGTCTGTCACTCCCTGACTGATGAGTTAAAGAGGCAGACAGAAACGCAGAGTAAAAAGTAAGCCTCAGACAAACAGTGGTTATGTGAAAACTAAAGCTGTTAAGCAGCAGGAGGCTCTGATGTTTGTTTCTACGAGGCAAACCCTGAAATGAACATTTTGAGCTAAAACAATTCATCTATGGAGGTTTCTGGTGCCTCATTCAGACCTCGGATCTCTGGGGGATTTGAGAGGAAACCATTGGTTTTACAGCAGAGAGACACTCTGGGGTGTCTGTGACCCATTTCAACTGAATGGTGGTTCTGCTGTGAAGTCTGAGCTGGAGATCCAAACATGACGGGGTCTGCTCAGCTGTTCACCAAAATCTATTGATCTCCATTATTTTATTGTAAAGTTTGTCTATGGAAGTCAGAGCTCGTCTTTACCCATCAGGGTTTAGTCTTTAATTTGCATTTTTAGCTCAAAGCTGCGAGGCGAGACAAGTTTTACCATATTATTATTATTATTATTATTAATATTATTATTATTATTATTATTATTATGTTTCAGAGACTCTGAAAGAAGAACTTTAACGGTATGAATGCCGAATCAGCATTTGGACCGTCGTCCTGTCTTTAATTTGTTCTGAACATCTTTAGACATTAACAGCTTCAATAAACCTGCAACTATTTTTACAGTTTTTGAAAAATTAAAACACGTTTTTAATCTCAAAGTGTTTAAATAAACCAATCCCACATCATCATGTTCTGCTCGTTCAAGACATAACAGACATGACTTTGGGGTCTTGTGACTTTTATACTTTTAGAGATATTTAACTTTATTAATTTTTTTCTTTAAATTAAATTAAAAAAAAACTTTTCTCTTTGAAATCTCCAAGAAATACTTGCTCAATTGTTACATTTTAGCAACAGTTTTAGTGGTTTTAGCTACTGCTCTGCTAATTTTAGCTAATGTTTTTCTACTGTGATGGCCATTTGAGCTTTTAGCTGCTGTTTTACTAGTTTTAGCTACTACTCTGTTCATTTTAGCTACGGTACTGTTTTGCTACTGTGGTGATCATTTGAGCTTTTAGCCACTGTTTTATACTGGTCTTAGTTTTAAGGTTTAGTTTAGTTGTTGATTGTTTAGGTTTTAATAATTCACTTTTAGCTTCTTTACGACCTTTAGCTGAAACAACCTTTAGTTGTTTAGCTCTTTCGTTAGTTTGGATCCCCAAAAAGAATTGTTTTCATAATATTAGTACTTCTGAAATATTTTTATCTGCATTTATTCATGTAGACACAGAAGGAAGAAGGTCAAAAATATTTTTATCGTGTGTTTTATTAAGGCTTACTTAGACCATGAGTGACATTGTGTGTGTGTGTGTGTGTGTGTGTGCTTGCGCGCATGTGCACGTTGGGAAGTTTGTAGCAAAATTTAGTAATTAAATTCTGGCAGGAAAGCTACATTCCTGCAGACTGCAATAATAAATTACATCCAAACAAAGAAGGCCATTGGTCTTTGGGGCTGTGGTGGGGGGTGGGGGGGCTAACGACCTAAATCCTGGTTTAGTCCGATCCACCACACCCCAGTTGTGGATAAATCACATCTGCAGCTGTTCTCAGTGGGTCACAGCTGGAATGACTCTTATGACAGAAGGAAAGTACTAAAGTAAAGCAGGAAAGTTTGAGATGTTTGATGACAGTGAACAGCTGATGGGGTCAGGACGTTAACAGCTAAAGAAAGTTCCCCACAGGCACTTTTATTTCACCTGATTTATGGTCAACATCAGGGTTCAGTGGCAAGAAGTGCCTTCAGGCTGCAGACTGTTTCAAACACTAGAGTGCTCATGCTGTTCGCATCGTTCTTCACGTCGTTCTTCACCTTGTTCTTCGCCTGGTTCTTTATCTCGTTCTTCACCTCGTTCTTCACCTCGTTCTTCACCTCGTTCTTTGCCTCGTTCTTCGCCTTGTTCTTCGCCTTGTTCTTCGCCTTGTTCTTCGCCTTGTTCTTCGCTTCTCTCATCACCTCATACTTCACCTCGCTTTTCGCCTCATTCTTCACCTCATACTTTGTCTCTGTCCGCTCCTCGTTCTTCGCCTCGTTCTTTATCTCGTTCTTCACCTTATTCTTTGTCTCTGTCCGTGCCTGGTTCTTTGCCTCGTTCTTCAACTCACTCTTCATCCTTGTTCTTCGCCTCTTCACCTCTCTCTTCACATCGTACTTCATCTCGTTCTTCGCCTCGCTCTTTGTCTCACTCCACCTTTCTTATCGCC
>NC_056499.1:14689965-14692008 GCF_014905685.2 Nematolebias whitei | reverse complement strand
GCCTCATTCTTCGCCTCATTCTTCGCCTCATTCTTCGCCTCATTCTTTGCCTCGTTCTTCGCCTTGTTCTTTGCCTCGTTCTTCGCCTCGTTCTTTGCCTCTCTGTTCGCCTTGCCCTTCACCTCGGTCTTTGCTTCACTCTTGGTCTCAGAGATCAGTTAGCCCTCTGAATATGTGTTGGAAATGACTCTCATCTACCGCACCACAAAACCGCGTTAGAGCCATAGTTGCATTTCCCAATTGTCTGTGGCGGCCATCTTGAGTCACGCTGACTCCAGAAGTTTATCAGCTGAAGGTACGTGCATCCACTTATTACTCTCTTTGACTTTCATTAAAGTCTGCTGCTGATGAGCAGCTGGGGGTCGAAGGTTAATGATGCTGAAACTTTACTGTGATCCAATAATGCTCAGTCAGGTCATCTGGATAGTTTCTTTTTTTTTTCAAGTGATTAAAATTAATGGGTGTGTTCCTTTTCAGTCAGCCAGATGATGACCTGGAGAGGGGAGGAGCCTCCTCTTTAATGGAGTAGAGCATTTGTTGGTAGGAGGAGGAGTCACCTTGAATCAGAAAAAAACAGTCAGAGCGATTTAAGGAGTCATTTAACAGCTGAAAACTTGAAACAACTCAACTGGAAACTACTGAGCATAACCAGACAGGAAGCAGGTGTGAGTGAGTGTGGCTTAAAGAGACAGGGAACAGGTGTGAGTGAGTGTGGTTTAAAGAGACAGGGAACAGGTGTGAGTGAGTGTGGCTTAAAGAGACAGGGAGCAGGTGTGAGTGAGTGTGGCTTAAAGAGACAGGGAGCAGGTGTGAGTGAGTGTGGCTTAAAGAGACAGGGAGCAGGTGGGAGTGGGCATGGCAGGATTAAGGAGCAGGAGATGGACTGAGGAAAAGTACTGGTCAAATGAACTCATGACTCAGAAAAACTCGGAATAAACTAGAATAAACCAAAAATAAACACAGAAGGTTATCAAAAAATAACCAAAACATAAATACTGACAGACACCAGCTACTGTTTCCCACAGAGCCCGTCGTTTATCAGATTCACTGACTTCATTCATCACATCTGGATCTTGGCAGTCAAACAATTTTGTTTTGTTTACATCGGTCACGTGGTTCAGCTGGTTTAGCTGCTGGATCTGAGCGACGCATTTGACTGATAAACTGATTGAGATGGATCCAAAACCATGCCCTCTCAGCTCTCGTAAAAGTGGAGAATCTCAGTAGGTGTAAAGCCTGATTTGAGGTGTGTGCTGTGGGTTTTAAACTTAAGATGCTTGTTCTTCCGCAGACCGAATGTGTGTGGCTCCAGGAACAACGCCTACTGCTGCCCGGGATGGAAGACTCTGACCGGAGGGAACCAGTGCATCGTCCGTAAGTTCCTCCTCCAACGTTCCACCAATGCTCTTAACTCCTGAGCTAACATCACAACAATAAATAACATATTTTAATTGATGGCCTCTCACTAGCCTCCCTGGCCAAACAGACTTATAGGCATTTGTCTGTTAGCAAAATATCTGATGAACCAGTGGATGAACTTTAATGAAACTTTCAGGAAATTTGTACTAATGTTTGGACCAACTAAAGTCGATTAGCCACAGCTAACTGGCAGAAGCTAGCAGCTTCAGAGCAGCTAGCATAACTGGCTAGAAAGCGGTCAGTTTTACAGATATTCAGCTAAAGTTTGGGATGGTAGTAGCTGAGAGTCATCCCCAACACACATCCTGAGGGTTAACAGATCCCATGAGGTCTTGGTATGTAAGCTGGCAGGTGATCTGCATCATGCAGTGTGTGCCACTTTGATTTTGTGTGTCTGTTTTGCTGTGAGCCTCCTGCACTGAGCTGGCAAAAAAAAAAAAAAGTAACTTTAAATTTCAGGTGTATTTCCTTCTTCTTTGTTTTCACTCCTCTGTCTCACAGCCTTCTGTCCTCCATGGACACTGTGGTCTGAGCAAAGTTCTGCTCCATGACCGGTCAGCTGGCAGGAAGCTGGTCGCAGCTTTAATGACTGTGCTGAGCAGTGGGGGGGGGGGGGGGGGGGGG
>NC_056499.1:14669370-14689865 GCF_014905685.2 Nematolebias whitei | reverse complement strand
GGGGGGGGGGGTTTCATGAAGACGGGCTCAGTGGG
Source organism: Nematolebias whitei (assembly GCF_014905685.2). NCBI lineage: Eukaryota > Metazoa > Chordata > Actinopteri > Cyprinodontiformes > Rivulidae > Nematolebias > Nematolebias whitei. The sequence goes on along the minus strand of NC_056499.1, from coordinate 14,689,830 downwards.
TAAATTTTAGCCGACAGAAGCAGGAGGCAGTGGACCTTGGCAGCAGCCGTCTGTGGGACAAAGAACTAATGAACTGACAGATTCAGGGTAGAACAAAGATCAGAACCATTAAAGGACTCCACCAAGATGAAGGTTATAAAACAGATTCCTTTAAAGCTCTGATCCTGGTCAGAGTTGCAGGAAGTGAGTAATTTTCAACCTGTGAAAAGAAAACCCAAACACACGTCCTGGTATCTCAGGTGAATCGTTGCATCAGTATTTTGTCCTCCACCTGACGGAGGATGGATTTGTGTGTTTTCACTGAGTCTCGTGCTTCTTCCTGCAGCGATCTGCCGGAGTTCGTGTGGAGATGGTTTCTGCTCCAGACCCAACATGTGCACCTGCCCCAACGGACAGATTTCTCCATCCTGTGGATCCAAGTCAGGTCATTCATCTCCTCCTCTCTGATAAATACCAGGCATGGGTCAGAGGTCAGCTGGCTCTAGGCCAAACTCATCAGCATGATTTATACTGAAACTGAGTCCAAACCGCACCCTATCTCAACATGCTTTTAGATAAAGTGGTTGTAACCTTTCACCTCTTGACAGTCCGTAACAGTGGGAAATTACAGAAAATATGCAGCCTTGTCATAAAATGTTCTGTTACATGTAACTGGATCCAGATACTTCAGCACTTGGCCCAAAATAAAACTGAACCAACGATTTGCCTGCAAACATCCTTGCAGATTGGAGCAGATGATATATGTTGCAATCATGTTTTTGGAAGCCGATCTTGTGGGTTTTTGTGTGTTTTGGAAGGAGTCCACAGTCAACATCGCCATGTTTCTCTCATGGAGCTCACAGCTCTTCAAACCAGTGAGCTCAGATGTTTCCACAACCTAAATTATATTTGAGATCAGTTGTTGAGAAATCAATCTGAGGGAGATTTGTTTGTGTTGTTAATGTTTTCCAAAGTGAAGTAAGTTTGAGTCCTCTGATTCTGACTCCATCAGTGGCGTCTGTGTGTTGTGCCCACAGTTCAGAGCTGTAATATCCGGTGTATGAATGGCGGATCATGTGCGGAAGACCACTGCTTGTGTCAGAAAGGCTACGTGGGAAACCACTGCGGTCAACGTAAGTGCAGCTTTGGTTACTTTCAACAAGAACAGCTGATGTTTATCACATATGGTCCTATTTTCTAATATATTTGCTTTGATGTTTGTGTAAAGTATTTAACATTCTTATTTTCAATAATTCTCTTCAAACCTAAATATGTCCCAGTCACCTTGTTCGTAGCTCCTGGTGGACTTTTCATGTCATCTCCTGGATTGTTTTCTTCCTCAGCGGTTTGTGATAATGGCTGTCAGAATGGAGGGCGCTGCGTGGCTCCCAACAGATGTGTGTGTACGTACGGCTTCACCGGAGCCCAGTGTGAGAGAGGTAACCACTCACTCATCTTCTATCCCACATTGTCTGAGCTTCAAGTATCTCTGCTTTTGTAAATTTGTGACTGGATGTCAAACACTGATTGTTTTTTGTAACTGCTCAGTCATGCCCTCGGCTGTAAGAACAGGATTTGGTGTGAAACATTTGCATGTGGAGCTCAGAGATGAGCTGTATTTTCCACATCTGTTCAAAAACAATGTTCTCTCTGAATGTTTCTGTTTGTCAAGTAAAGACCGCCGTGGCCCCTGTGGTTCCTCTTCGACACAAACTGAGGGCAGTGTGTTTGTGTGTATTCTGGCATGTGCTTGTGTTTGGCGTTTGTTCTGTGTGTGTGGCACCATTGACCTCTTGGAGTCTACATGTTGACCATTTATTGCTGCTATTAGGATTGGCAGCAGGACTCTGCATTAGTGATGTTCTTTTTAAGTGGACCAGTCTTCAGGGATCTGTCAGACATCAGCATTTGTTTGTTGCGGTTTAAACTTTGCATGCATCTTCTAGCCCTGACTCTTCTGTGTATTATTTATTTATTTTGCTCGTATTAGCTTTAGAACATATTTAGCACCTACTACCATCTCAATGTCTTCAGGAAACCGAGTGAACCTCAGAAATCTTTTGGTGTGGTGTTGGAAATAATGAGAAGGCAGGAACACATCTGGGTTTGAAATGGGTTTTCTCAGTAAAATGAAGAGAATAAAAACAAACCACTCACAGTCAGTTTTTGTTTTCTGTGTTGTTGGCATGAAACTGAGTGAAACTGGAATTGGAACTGCACATGAAGCTGGACAGAGGTCATGTGGCCACACATGTCATCATGTTGGTACCACAACCAGAGGTTCTTTTAGTCCTTTGGGTCATTTATTGAGTTTTTATTACAGTATTTTTTTGTTATTTCTAAATACAATATATACAGGTAAAGTCATAAGAAAAAAAATCCTCCAGAACATTTTGGTCTACAGAGAAGTTCCTGGTCCACTCAGTGATTGACAGGAGTCCAAACCATCAGCCCTCCACCACTGTGCTGACAGCTGGGAGGAGCTGTTTGCTGCAGTGCATTCTGGGTAAACATCTGACCTCTGGTCTGGTTCTGGTCCAGAAGTTTTGTCGTTCCATCAGATGAAACTTTCCAAACCTAAGTTGAGCTGCCATGTTATTTTTAGAGAGAAGAGGTCATGACCTTTGACTTTTGACCTGCTGACTGAGGCCTGTAGAGTCACTGCATGGTCTGACCTTCAGGGTGAATCATCTTTCTCTCTGCAGAACGATGGACCCTTAATGACGTTTGACCTTTCTAAAGTTGATGAGAAGCAGCAGCTGCTTCTTTGAGGTCATTGCTGATGTCTTTCCACCTTGGTGTTGTGTTAACACACACCTGCATGGTCCAGATCTGAGGTGGTCCCCCTGATGAGGATCAGTTGATTAACAGCTCCAGATCCTGAATCTCTGAGGTCCAGTGGAAGCAGCAGTACTGGAACCATTTTTTTCACTCCCAGCTTTAACTTTTGGTTTAATAAATAATGTCTCACTGGAATCTGTTGTGTGTTTTTGTTCACAAGAAATGAAATTAGAATCATTTTAGAACCTGATCAGATTGTTATATCCTGAAACCTGCACCTGGAGGAGGTGGACTTTTTCTCAGAACTTTAATTTCTGCTTTTTACTTTTTTGTTGAAACAAATAAGCAAAACTAAATGTTCAAATCCTTTCTGGGACCTTTCTGGGTGGAGTTTGCATGTTCTCTCCGTGCATGCGTGGGTTTTCTCCGGGTACTCCAGTTTCCGCTCACAGACCAAAAACATGCATGTTAGGCTGACTGGTAACTCTAAATTGTCCCTAGGTGTGAGTGAGAGAGTGAATGGTTGTTTGTCTCGTTTGTCTGTATGTGGCCCTGTGATGGACTTGTGACCGGTCCAGGGTGTACCCCGCCCCTCCCACAGGGATTGCTGGATATGGGCACTGGCGACCCCCGTGACCCGAAGAGGCGGGTACAAGATAATGGATGGATGGATGGATGGATGGATGGAATGGATGGATGGATGGATGGATGGATGAATGGACTTTTGAGGCAAAACCAGCCCGGTCAGATCAGAACAGACCAAACAACACAAATCTTTTTTTAACCATTTTTTTTCTTCTTTCAGCTGGTCCCTCTTCGGGTTCTGCACAGCGAGTTATCCTCCTCCATCTCACTTTGTCCTCTGTCCTCATTCTGTCCTCTGTCCTCACTCCAACTACCTCCATGTCCTCTCTAACTGCATCCATATGTGTCCTCATTGTTTTTTTTCCTAGCAGCTGCATTTCTAACATCCTTCTACCAATATACCCACTGTCCCTCACTTGGACATGTCCAAACCACTGTCCCTCCTCTGGACATGTCAAAACCATCTCAGTCTGGCCTCTCTAACTTTATCTCCCAGTTGTTCAACCTGTGCTGTACCTCTGATGATCTCATTTCTAATCATATCCATCCTTGTCACTCCTAAGGAGAATCTCAGCATATTCATTTCTGCTACGTCCAGTTCTGTCTCCTGTCTTTTTGTCCAGCTAGTCTAGCTTCCACAACTCTCTCCCAGATCTTCATTGTGGCTCATCAACTTAATTCCCCTTTAGTTACTACAACTTTGTACATCACTCTTACTCTTACAAATGGCCACCAGCACACTTCTTCTCCATTCCTCAGGTATTTTCTCACCCTCATATATGCCATTGAATATTTGAGTAAGAAAAACTCACTGCCGTCTCTCCAAGGCATTTCCAAACCTCTACTGGTATGTCATCAGGTCCTACTGCCTTCCCCATCTTCATTCTTTTCAGAGATTTCTGAACATCACCCTCACTAATCTTTCCCACTTCCTGGTCCACAGTTTCTAAGACCTCTACTCTTCCTTCTCTTTCTTTCCTTTCATTTATTAGCTCCTCAAAGTATTCCTTCCATCTTCCCATCATGCTCTCCTCACTTGTTAGAACATTACAATTCCTATTTTTAACAAGCCTAACATGCTGCACATCCTTTCCAGCCTGATCCCTCTGTCTCGCCAATTGGTACAAGTCCTTCTCGCCCCATTGAACCCTCACAAATCTTATTTTTTAACCAAATGAATATAAAGAAATTCTGCACGGTTCAGACTACAGGAGGTTTGGCCTCCCAGATTTTTACCCAGATTTGTCCCTCCAGATATTTGCAGGAGAAACCTGGTTCAGGACTCTAGCTGGTATCCAGGTTCAGCTCAGAGAGCTGCATTTGTCCGACAGTTAAAATGTTAACATATTCTGAAAGTCTTTGTTGATGTTTCTTTCTGCATGTTCTTGAGGTCAAGTCACTTGATGGTGAATTACTCCCTGATTGCCTCCATCTGTTTGATCATCTCTAGTATTTCCCGTTTTATGCTCTGTTATGTTGAAGTTTTGTGTCATGAATAGATTTAAGATGGAAGTTAAAGTATGTGAAAACTCCATTTCTTCTTTTTGTTGGGGTTCTAGTTAGTTCTAGGTTTTTTAATATATTGTGTGATTCCTTGTGTATTTTCCTTTGTACTGAAACTCTGGCACAACAATTTCCTGTGGGGTCAATAAAGTTCTATTTTATCTTATTAAGAGAAGATAATTATCTTATCTTATCTTATTTTATCTTATCTTATCTTATCTTATCTTAGTGACAGAAGTATTGGTTTTCTATATGTTCCACCCTTCTGTGCTTGGGATTACATTTTTATCACCCGCCGTCAAAAAGTGAAAGAGTGATCATGCTTTTGCTTGTGCATATGTTTGTTTGTTTGTCTGTTGGCAAAATACTATATCAATGATTTAATGAAATGTTCAAAACATAAAAATATTGAATATACTTCTACTTTGTATAAATGAATAATTTCAAGATGGCTGCCACAGCTAACAGCCATTAGCCAACATCTGAACTCAGTCAGTTTCATAGAAATTGAGCTAATATATGATCAATCAACATTGAGGGTAAAATCCAAGGTGGTCTGTTGGATTTTATCAAAACACAATTAATAAATACTTTCTCTTTTTGAAGGAAAGGTCTGGAATACGATCCAAAAGAATCTAATCACGTTGAGTCAGGTCCTCCGGATGGATTATTCTTTGTTGAAATGTTTCGTCTTTCATCCAAAAGACTTCTTCGGTCCAGTCCAGAGGACCTGACTCAACCTGGTTAGATCTACCTGGATTACTGAGCATGCATCAGGACAATCCTAAAGAATGTTCTGCAGCTCTTTTCTGAGAAGAACCAACATTTATTGATGAACATGAGCAGAAAGCACTACATTTTAGCTGCTTCCCTGCATGCTAGAGAAGCTATTTTTAATACCAGCTGGAAACCCTGAAAGCTTAATCTGGTCTGAGGTTTCCTCTTTCAGACGATGTCAAGAAATCCTCAGAATCTTCTAAAAATATGATTCAGAACCATTTTCCAGGGTTTATCCTGATTAATAAGACAAATCCAGCCGCACGTCTTTGTATCTATTGGTTGGTTCTCTGCTGTGCGTTTGGGTAAACTCTGACGTAAAGGATGTAGATCAGTGATGTTCTGTTCTATGACATGTTGGACCCCCATGTGTTTAAAGAACCCACTCAGCTTTTACCTCCGTTTACAGAGCCGTCCTCCATTATGGCTCCATCTTATCTCATTAAGAAGAACACGAGGTTTCCTGCAACACGTGATCCGATCTGGAGAGATACTTAGGATTCTGAGTCTCTCCTGGTCGTAGAAACATCCTGCATCTCTCACAGCCTGAACCCATCACGGCTGCAGGATGACAGCTGATCTGCTGACCCGCGGTCCCACGACTCGGCACAGCTGACTGGATCAGTGCGTTCTTTGTTGGCTCCAAATGAAATTTAGGTTGGAATCCTGAGATTCAGCCACACCGCTGCTGTGCTCAGGCGTCCTGCTGCAGAGGCATTCAGCTGCGCAGCAAGGGCACCAGGCGAATCGGCTGAGGTCAGGGGCACGGGCCAGAACCCAGGCAACAAGTGACCAACAGGCAACAAGTGAGCAGCAGGCAACAAGTGGCAACAGGCAACAAATGAGCAACAGGCAGCAAGTGAGCAACAGGCAACAACTAATAGGCAGCAAGTTAGCAACAGGCAGCAAGTTAGCAACAGTCAACAAGTGAGCAACAGGCAACAAGCGAGCAATATGCAACAAATGACCCACAAAACAACTGAGCAACAGGCAACAACTGATAGGCAGCAAGTTAGCAACAGGCAGCAAGTCAGTAACGGTCAACAAGTGAGCAACAGGCAACAAGTGAGCAACAGGTATGAAGTGAATACCAGGCAGAAAGTGAGCAACAGGCAACAAGTGAGGTACAAGCATCAAGTGAGCAACAGGCAACAAGTGAGCAACAGGCAACAAGTGAGCAACAGGCAACATGCGAGCAACAGGCAACATGTGAGCAACAGGCATCAAATAAGCAATAGGCATCAAGTATGCAACAGGCAACATGTGAACACCAGGCAACATGTGAGCAACAGGCAACAACATGTATAAGGAATGCATATCATGTTCAGGTCTCTCTTGTAAATGAGTCCTCGAGGCTCAATGGGATTTACCTGTATAAATAAAGGTTGATTGATTGATTGAAATCACCCACCACTTTGGATGAAACTGAAAGAACTGAAGTTCTCCTCCAGTTCTCCTAAAGTTCTGTTGGTTGTTCCCTGTCGTGGAGCAAAAAGAGGGAATTTAAAATATTGTCTTGTGAGTTTGATAACTTGAAAAACAATTGAGGGACAGACTAACATTTTGGTGTGTGGCTGCATCTAGGCATAAGAACGGTTCCTTTCAAAAACTGGGTTGTCACGTTAAAATCCAAGTTGGCCACCACCATTAAATATAATAAGTATATAAGATTATAAAATAAGATTAATATAAGATATATAATAATAATATAAGATTAAAAAAACCTCTGTTCTTCTCCACAGTAACTCCTCCACTTGAATATCTCAAAAACATTTAGGTTTACTTCATTCTCTGTTCAGTCTCAGTCCAGAAAAACACTCATTGCTGGTCTTGGTTGTGTCTTGTTGCTGCCATGACAGCTCTTTAAATGGAGCCTTGTGGGTCGTTTGGACCTCAGGGCAGCAGGAGGGGAAACTGCATGATCCCCCACCTGTCAACATTCAGCAGAAGGTGATGGTTAGAACCGGACCACCAGAGAAAAGTCAGTCAGTCCGGTGGGGGGCCATCAGCCTCCACCTCTCTGAAGATAGAGAACCCTGTGTGTATGTGCGTGTATGTGTGTGTGTGTTGCTGACCTCCCAATATACAGACCCCACCCAAACATGCATAATGGAAACACACGCATGCACAATGATCTTATTTTAAAGGCATCGATAACGTCAGCAGTGAGCTTCTTGTCAGGAATTACAAAAGTTGAACATTGTTCTGGGAGTAAAACTGTTTTTTAGGAGATCCAGGAAGTCCTTCTGACTCACTTCCTGTCGGGTTTCCCTCCTCAACGCCAACATGAAAACCTCTGCTGTAACACCACAAACGTTTCTTTAAGTCGTGTTTCTCTGCGTGTGTGAGACATGCTTGTCATCACTCCCATGTGAACATGACATGGGTGGATCTCCAGCTGTTAGCAGCTCACCCCCCCCCCCCCAACACACACCATGACATCATGTTGAGCCTCCAGCTGCCTGTTCACGTCAGCTGACTGCTTGTTTTGATTGACTGCAGACTCACATGTTCTCTAGAGGACTCTTCTGTGTCACACGTGTAAAAATGAACCCTCCACTTTGATCTGGGCAACCAGAAAATTATTATTTTTAATCACATTCTGTAGAATTTAGACACAAATGTACATTTAGTTTTCAATCTTGGGCCTAATTCATCTGAGGAAAATAGAAATAATCTCTGGCTGTGATAAATGTTTTCATCTGAAGCCACGGTCCTTCATTCCAAACTTCAAAGTAAAACTACTTGTACTTCCATACCACGGTTTTTGAAAGTACTCATGTTTGTGTATTGACATGAGTACTACTACGTGCCCTTACACTTCCTACAATCACTAGAACCTCTAATTAGGAATTTGATTTGATTTGTTGTTTGTTGGAGGCCAGGAAAGACTCGTCCCTTCTTCTCAGAACAGGGCGACCCAGCTCACTGTCCACCCGATACCTTTTCCGGGTCAACAACTCCTACAAAATTTTCAAGAACATGTTTTCGTCGCAGTGATGATGATGGAGGCCTTCACCCTCCTGCCAGGGACAAAGAGCTGAGGTCAACAAGGAGCTTGGACTCAGATCCAAATTTTCCCATGATCCTCTTCTGCTCAACATTTACCCTGAAATACTCCAATACTCTTTACCTTGTATATGCTTCCATTAGACAATTAAACAGCATGTGCTAAATTTTCATTGTTATGCTGATGATACAGTTATATTTGTCCATGAAACCCAATGAATCAATCAGCTACTTAGACTACAAACGTGTCTTAAAAACATAAAACCTGGATGACCCTACATTTTCTGCTTTTAAATACAGACATGACTGAGGTTTTGGTTTTTGGACCTGAGCATCTTGGGAATAAATTGTTCAGGCTTTCACCCTCCTTGGATGGCATTAATCTGGCCTCCAGCTCTAATGTTAAAAATCTTGGAGTTATTTTTGATCAGGACATGTCTTTTATCCCCCACATTAAAAACGTTACTAGAACCGCCTTCTTCCACCTGCGTAATATCTCTAAAATTAAAAACATCTTATCTAAAAATGATGCAGAAAAACTAGTTCATGCATTTGTCACATGTAGACTGGATTATTGCAGTGGTTTATCTGGGTGTCCAAATACTTCTTTAAAAAGTCTTCAGTTGATCCAAAATGCTGCTGCCAGAGTCTTAACTGGAGTTAGTAGGAGAGATCATACATATCTCTCCAGTTTTAGCTTCCTGTCAAATCCAGAATTGAATTCAAAATCTTACTTTTAACCTACAAAGCTCTCAACAACCTAGCTCCATCTTATATTAGAGATTTAATTGTTCCATATTTTCCTAACAGAGCACTTCACTCTCAGACTGCAGGCTTACTTGCGGTTGCTAGAGTTTCCAAAAGCAGAATGGGAGGAAGATCTTTCAGTTCTCAGGCTCCTCTCTTCTGCAACCAACTTCCAGTTTCTGTCCATGAGGCTGACACATTGTCCAGTTTTAAGACTGGGATTAAGACTTTCCTTTTGATAAATCTTATAATTAGGGTTGGCTTGTTATGCTGCCATAGGTTTAGACTACTAGAGGACAAATTGACCTAATTTCCTTAAATTAATTGTTAAAATTGAATAGTTTGCATTTGATACTATTTCTATCTTAACATGTGATTCTTGACCTGCCATTGTGTATCTGTTCCTCCTTCCTGTTCCTACCAAACCCAGCTGGTCGAAGCAGATGGCCACTTGTCCTGAGCCTGGTTCTGCTAAAAGTTTCCTTAACAAAAAGTAGTACATTTGAAGTTCATTTTTGCAAGTATAATTTAAGTTAAGTAGGCCTATAAGTATATCAAGTATACTACACACCATGTACTTGTAGTGTACTAGAAAGTATACTGATTTAATACTTGTTCGGACTAAATTGGGACATTTTTAGTTTATAAAAAGTATAATTCAAGTATACTGTTGGAAGGTATTTTTTAAGTTGACCAAATTATACATTCAAGTACACTCATCTATATACTACTAGTGTACTACGTATATACTTGTGGGTCACATATTAGGTTGTTGAAGTACATTTAAAATATACCACAAGTATACTTTTCTCTATACTGCCATTGCACTAGTTACATACTTCTAGTCCACATTTCAGTTTATTTAAGTATACTTTAATTACACTTTTATGAATAAAGAGAAATAAAGAGTAATAAAATATAATAAAGAAAATACAAAATATAATAAAAATAATAAAGAAATAAAGAGTAGCAATTACAAGTATAAGCTTTAATATTAAATTATACGTTTACGTTAAGGCTTAGTATTAATGTACTTAGTCTTAGACTTCTCTTTATAATTTTCAGTATTAGCCAAGTATACTTCACTATACTATTTTTAAGTATATCAAATACAGTTTATAAAAAGTAAACTTCAAGTACACTTCCGCATTTTTAGTGTAAAATAAGTATACTTGTAGTACAATTAAATAAACTACTTTTTGCAAAGGGGAGGGAGTTTTTCCTTTCCAACGTTGCCTTCATGCTTGCTCAAGATGAAAGTTCTGTGTTGAAGTTAAATTCAAAGCAGTCTGCTCCTCAGATTATTATTATTATTATTAAACCTTTATTTTACCAGGAAGAAATCCATTGAGATCATCAATCTCTTTTACAAGGATGTCCTGGGCTATATACACATATAGCAACAGTCTTAAAAACAGTATCAATGCATTAAAAATAAAATATAAGTAAAAGAAACATACATCAATAAAACATAAAATACAATGTAAGTTAAGAAAATCACAAAACAGTTAAACATTACAGGTACAAGATTTTACTAAAACCTCAGACAATTTTTGTTTAAAACTAGCTAATGGAATAAAAGACTCCAACCTCAACTTAAGCTGCAGCTCGTTCCAAGACCACGGGCCGAAATAGGACAAACTCATCTTTGCTGACTCTGTGCGTACAAAGGGTACCTTAAACCTCAGCCAGCTACTGGCCCTGAGACTGTGTGTATTCTGTAGTGTAATGAAATTGGAGCAGATATATGATGGTAATTTTCCTAAAATGGCTTTGTATATGAAAATATACCAATGCTTCATTCTTCGAACATTGATGAATAAAGTTAACTTATAATTTTTATATATGAATGTTTCTGTTCAGTGCCTGTGACGACTTCTGTTTTGACTTGGCGCTATATAAATAAACTGAATTGAATATGACTTCTTTTTCATCTTCTGGTGTTTATTAGCGCCTATCAAATAACTTTACGGTGCATTACCGCCACCTATAGGTGAGGAATGGATCAGGACTGCCACAACAGGAAAAACTATGTCTGCACAGGTGACATAGCTCCGCCTCCTCCTCCTGACAGCTCTGGTGAGACCTGAGTGTCGGTACTGCAGTATCAATTCAATTCAGTTCAATTCAGTTTATTTATATAGCACCAAGTCACAGAACACATTTATATCTACATATATATACAAATCGGATTCCAAAAAAGTTGGGACACTAAACAAATTGTGAATAAAAACTGAATGCAATGATGTGGAGATGGCAAATGTCAATATTTTATTTGTAATATAACATAGATGACAGAACAAAAGTTTAATCTGAGTAAATGTAACATGTAAATGTACATAGCTAGAAGACCAATTAACACTAATTAGGTCAATTGACAACATGATTGGGTATAAAAAGAGCTTCTCAGTGTCAGTGTCTCTCAGTAGCCAAGATGGTAAGAGGATCACCAATTCCACCATTGTTGCACAGAAAGATAGTGAAGCAATACCAGAATGGTGTTACCCAGATAAAATAAAATAATAAATAAAATAAAATAAATAAAATAGCAAAGACTTTTAAGTTATCATCATCAACCGTGCATAACATCATCAAAAGATTCAGAGAATCTGGAACAATCGCTGTGTGTAAGGGTCAAGGCCGTAAAACTCTACTGGATGCTCATGATCTCCGGGCCCTTAAACGTCACTGCACCTCAAACAGGAATGCCACTGTCAAGGAAATAACAGAATGGTCTCAGGGCTACAGTGCAAAGAGGAAGCCATTTCTAAGCAAGCTCCACAAGCTCAGACGTTTGCACTGGGCCAGGGGTCATTTAAAATGGAGTGTGGCAAAATGGAAGACTGTTCTGTGGTCAGATGAGTCACGATTTGAAGTTCTTTATGGAACACTGGGACGCCATGTCATCCGGACCAGAGAGGACAAGGATAGCCCAAGTTGTTATCAACGCTCCGTTCAGAAGCTTGCATCACTGATGGTATGGGGTTGCATGAGCGCTTGTGGCATGGGCAGCTTGCATGTCTGGAAAGGCACCATTAATGCAGAGAACTATGTTCAGGTTCTAGAACAACATATGCTCCCATCTAGACGTCATCTCTTTCAGGGAAGACCCTTCATTTTTCAACACGATAATGCCAGACCACATTCTGCAGCAACCACAACATCATGGCTACGTAGGAGAAGGATCCGGTTACTGAAATGGCCAGCCTGCAGTCCAGATCTTTCACATATAGAGAACATTTGGCACATCATAAAGAGGAAGGTTCGACAAATAAGGCTTAAGACGATTGAACAGTTAGAGGCCTGTATGAGACATGAATGGGAGAGCATTCCTATTTCTAAACTTGACAAACTGGTCTCCTCTGTCCCCAGACGTCTGTTGAGTGTTGTAAGAAGAAGGGGGGATGCCACACAGTGGTAAAAATGGACTTGTCCCAACTTTTTTGGGATTTGTTGATGCCATGAAATTTGGAAACAACAGATTTTTCCCTTAAAATGATACATTCTCTCAGTTTAAACTTTTGATCTGTGCTTTGTGTTCTATTCTGAATAAAATATTAGATGTTGGCACCTTCACATCATTGCATTCAGTTTTTATTCACAATTTGTTTAGTGTTCCAACTTTTTTGGAATCCGATTTGTACATTTAGAGCTCTCGACCTTGACCTCTCTAAGTGGCTTTAAGAATCTGTTGGACTCCTGGCAAGGACCAATGCAGACATGTTCCTGTTTTTAGTTTTCTACATTCGCCTCATAATCTATCGGTTTTTGCTACTTTGTTTGCCATCTTATTTCAATTAGTAAAAAAATGTAATTTGTATGCTTCTTTTATGATTGTCTATTGTTGTTGCTGTTGTCCATTGTTGTCATCATTCTTTGTTGAAATCAGGTCTCTCTTGTAAATGAGTCCTCGAGGCTCAATGGGATTAACCTTTTTAAATAAAGGTTGAATGAATATGTACCAGTACACAGTACCAGACTGATGATATTGAAGATGGTATCTGTGGATTCCTCCGTTTGGCTAAAAGAAGCATCTTTAAACTTTTTGTTTAACATTCGGACCTTGAACCTGTCACCGTCTGTCTGCTGAACTTTTTTTGTCTGCACTCAGACTTTAGCTCTCCTGCTGTCCTTACCTCTGAATTTAACCTGCTGAGTGGAAAATGTGTTTGGGACATTTCCCCTGGAGCTCCTTGTTCTGGATCAGAATCGGACCCAGTTACCTTCCCTTCTGCTGGAATATGAAGTTGACCAAGAATCAAAAGTATTTGGTCTCCAGTGGAGTTGGAGCAGGAGGGAAGGAGACGGGCTGAGAGATGACCCAGTTCTTCTTTGCACAGAACCGGTGCCAGAGGAGGCTGTGGTGCACATGACGGGACTGGACTAGGCCCGGGTCAAAACGGGAAACACACAATGTCTCGATTGTTTGAAACGACTGCTCTGTTGGACCCGCTCCCCCTCTTTCCTCTTGCTGTCTGCTGTAAAAAGGATTTTTGCTTCTGGATCTGGTCCAGAACCTTTCCTTCTGTCTGGATCGGTGCTTCCAGTACTTCAGCTGATGAGTTTGGGAGGTTGCAGCTAAGGAGCTGTTTGGAGGAAAAATGAAGTGAGAAAGTGACAGCCTGCATCTGGCCCAGGGAAACCAGATCAGAACCTGTTCTAACGGGGCGGGGAACATGGGTCTTAATGGAGGGACTTTCTTCACACCGTCATAAATGTTGGGAACGATTTAGTTTTAATTCCAGAGTGTTGGTGTGGAAATCACCTCCTCTGTTCCAGAGGCACACCCTGGCAGCCGAGGCTAAACACGATCTGCTTCCTCTGATCGCTACAAAAATAATCCAAAGCACCAAACTACACAAACATTTAGCTCTCCCCTCAGACACGACGCAGGGAGCGATGCAGGCTATAGTCAGCTTCTTTCACTGCACTTCAGTCTCTGCCGCCTCCCTAAAAAACTTTTCCAGACTTCCTCTTCGTCTCTGGTTTCATGGAGTCTTTCTGCAGGTTTTCATCACCTGCTCTGTGTCTTAGACGTGACGTTAAACCGCAGGGCTTCTGTTTCTGTAAACCGTTGCTTCTGCACCAAATTCACAGTCCATTATTATTAGCAACTCACAAGGGAGATTGTGTGGAGTGTTTATTAAAAGTCAGTATCATACCTGCAGTAGAAGGCAGTCAGAGTGACCTCAGTTTGAAGTTCTCAGGAAAAGCACAGCTAACATCTAAAAAGAGCTGGGCATGTTCAAGAGTGAGTTTCTGCCATTGAAAACAACAGATTAGTGTCTACAGATTATCCTCTACAGATTATCCTCTATGTGTGGATTAGTCTCTTTATTCAAATTAGTCTCTATAGAATAGCCTCTACAGATTAGCCTCTATAGATTAGCTTGTACAGATTAACCTTTATAGATTAGCCTCTATAGCTTAGTCTCTATAAATTAGCCTCTATGTGTGTATTAGCCTCTATATGCGAATTATCCTCTATAGATTAGCCTGTACAGATTAGCCTTTATAGATTAGCCTCTATAGAATAGCTTTTATAGATTAACTTCTATAGATTAGCCTCTATAGATTATCATCTACAGATTAACCTCTGTATGTGGATTAGCATTTATATATTAGCCTGTACAGATTAGCCTCTATAAATTAGTTTATACAGATTAGCCTTTATAGATTAGCCTCTATGTGTGAATTAGCCGTTATAGATTAGCCTGTACAGATTAGCCTCTATAGATTAGCTTCTACAGATTAACCTTTACAGTTTAGCCTTTATAGATTAGCCTCTATCGATTAGCCTCTATCGATTAACCTCTAAATTGTATTAATCTGTAATCTAATCTGTATCATGGACCCTCTATGGTTGTAACAGGAAGTTCCTTCTGTTTTTGCTGGAAGGTGATGTTTAGGATTAAAACGTCCTCCTGGTCTCTTTGCAGATTATCGGACCGGACCGTGCTTCGCCTCAGTGAACAACCAGATGTGCCAGGGCCAGCTCACCGGCATTGTGTGCACCAAAACGCTTTGCTGCGCCACGGTGGGGCGGGCGTGGGGTCACCCATGTGAGATGTGCCCGGCCCAGCCTCACCCCTGTCGGAGAGGCTTCATACCAAACCACCGAACCGGGGCGTGCCAAGGTAAAGTCTGGACCTCGGAGCCGAGGCGCGCTTCTGTTTTTATAAGTTTTGTTCTCTTTTTATGAATAAACTGCTGCTTCTATCTTCTTTATTTGAACTTCTTCCTCCTCCCCCCTCCAGAGGATTAGTTCTGATTGAGTTAAATTGGGTCGGCGGGGGTGCCTCCTACATGTGTGTGGAATGCCTTCAGACACCCGCTGCGGCGGGACTGTCAGACTCAGTAACACGGGTCAGTGGTGGTGCCACGTGGGAGAGCTCATTTCTGGTCAAATGTGCCTCCCTGCACCGAACCCGACAACATCAGAACCACGGCAGGGGAGGTGAACCGGAGCCAGCACCCACGGGAACATGAGCGACTCAGGAGATGGCAGAAGGTCAACAACCTCCTGCAGATAGTCAGCCTGATTCCTTCATTTTACTCAGATTCTTCAAAGGAAATTATGTAATGGTACACATTTCAAACACGTCGGTTCGTTCATTTAGTTCAAGTCAAGTCCAAGTCAATGTTATTGTCATTCACATCAAATGTGGTACATGAGGTGGAACAAAATTATGTACTCAGGGTCCCAGTTACACCCAACAATAGCAAAAATATAAAGTGTTGAAGAAACAGTACAAGGATCTAAGCTATACACTAAATGAACACCAAACGGTACGCTAAAAGATCTAAGATATACACTAAACATTAATAATGTAAATCAATATGGCGTAACAACAGCAGCACGAACATGAGTCATTTATTGTAATGATGTTAAAACGTATCGTTATCTGAAAAAAAACAAAAAACTGCCTGAAAGTGAATAAAAATTTAATGGAATAATCCACAAATGTCAAAAACCCAGATTTTATTCTTAGTGGAACAAAGTACACGTATCAAATGTTATAATGTTGAATGTGATGTCAGCAACACGTCTGTGAACAGTTGTTCCAGGAGCAACAGACGCTGGTTCAGTCCGGATCAGAACCAGCTGGGGGAACATTTAGTAACTGATGAGGTGAATTATCAGCAGTTCAGTCAGAGGACTGGAGGGAAACAGAGACTGATAGAAGTAAAGATGGGCAGAGGTTCAGCAGTCTGAGAACAACTGTGTGTAACGTTTACTCTGCAGCTCTTACAGCTCAGACCTGATGTCTCTGTGAGGACGTTCTCATTTCAACCTGACCTCTATCAGAGTCCACGCTTCTGAAGCTGTGACAAAGTAAAGTATCTATCTCATCCCGTTAGCATTGATACGGTTCGACACCAACGTTGGGATCAGCTGTTGCTGAACGTAGCCTGAAGTTCAGTTCACTTCAGATTAAAGTTCCTGATGAGACTCTGAAGTTTGTATTTGGGGTCAACCTTCTTCCTCCTCGTCTGTTCGTGGTTTTAATGAAGGAAGTCCAACCCGGTGAAGCTGTGTTCAGAACGCAGCGTGCACGTTGCTCGTGTGTAACTTTCTGTCGTGCGTGTGTGTGCAGACGTGGACGAGTGCCAGGCCATCCCCGGCATCTGTCAGGGAGGGAACTGCATCAACACGGTGGGGTCCTTCGAGTGCAAATGTCCCGCCGGGCACAAGTTCAACGAGGTCTCCCAGAAATGTGACGGTAAGACACAAACGGACCGCCATGTTGACGAGGAGAGTTCAGAACCGCATCTGTCTGGTTCTGGCTTTGTTGGGCGAGGACCGCACACTCTCAGTGTTAACTAAATCAAAGCTGCTCTCAGCTTTCTGTCATCTGTGCAGCTCTGAAATGCATGATGGGAAATGTCAGCTGTTACACAGCAACGATCACCAAACGGTGGCTTGCGGGCCTCTTACAGTACACATGAGCTGCGATGGTGGCCCCGACCCAGAAGTTACCCAAGCATGAAATCAAAACCTGCAGTGGCTTTTAAGATATGTTTGTATTTCTTCTTTTAAGTCAACCCCAGAACAGAAACATTGAGGCTAATTTAATTAATTTAGTATTTTTTGTATTTAGTGTGAGTGCTTTTTTTTTAATGATTTCATCAATTGTTTATAATAATTTGATGCAGATTATTTCACTTTTAAGGCTGTTTAACCTCCTAAGACCCAAACTCTTGCATATGTGGATGCCAGGTCCTAGGAGGTTAAACCACACTGCGTCTTCATTTAATGACAATACACACGAGAAAAAATGTTTACTAAAACTTGTGTTTTAATGGTGTGACAAACACGCAACTCTGTCAACAACTTTTAATTTAATTTAATTTCTTGTTTCACATTTGATAGCTATCGGGCAGAAACCTTGGCTCTCTTTATATTTCTGTATTTTTTTCTTTTAATTAACAAAACAACATGTTTCTGTTGAATAAACAGTTCTGGAGCCCTTTGGCACTTTTCTTCTGTTCAGCTCCCATGAATCCACACTCAGTTTATAAAAAACATGAAAAGAATAAAATAATGAAGAGAAAAGGTTTTCATTGAACAGTGAGGATTTAAAAAAAAAAAACATCTACTTTTTAATGTTTTTTCTCATTTAATGCTTAGCCAAATAATGAGAGCTTTAATTTATTTAACATTAAAATAGGAGGACAGCAAACATGACTGCTTTAAAAATGCAAACTTGACAGAATGAGAGGAAACAAAGCTTTTCAAAATGTGTAAATCCAAACTTGCTGCTGCTGAGCATCAAATAAAACATCTGACTTGATCTGATTTACAATAAATGTTTTAAAATCAAGTTCCCTCATCAGGCTGAGCAGCTGTCAGCTTCAACAAGCAAGAATTACCTGTATATTAATGATATATTTTATGTAGCAGGCGGGCGTCTGAGTGAATTTGACCATTTTCTGAACCAAATTATTTAATGTGCAGCTGAATGAATCCAACCGGTTTCATCAGTGAGGATTATTTGTCGTGAATGATTTTAGACTGATTCATTTCTGATTCTTTGTCTTTCTCAGATTTGGCCTTACGCTGTGTTTCAGATTTTCAGCTGAAGAATGTTTTCCTCTCTCCTTCGTGTCTTTCTTCTGACTCGACTGTGATCGTTTCCAGATTAGCTTCAGATTTTGTCTTTCTGGCGTTGATCCTGAGAGAAAAAAAAAGTGCTGTTTTATTCCCAGAAACAAACTCGTGGACTGTGTGAGAGACGTGTGCTGATGAGCTCAGAGGATGGTGTCACCAGAGGAGACGCCTCTGGATTTAATGTCCTCTGAACGTCTTTGCTCTTCCCTCCTCAGATCTGGACGAGTGCTCCAACATCCCCGGCCTCTGTGGCGTGGGGGAATGCTTCAACACCATTGGCAGCTACTACTGCAAGTGTCCTCAGGGGTTCTACACCTCTGTTGATGGATCCAGATGTGTGGGTGAGTTCCTGTCCCAACGACAGCCACCGCCTCCAAAAGCTTCAATGAGTTCACTTCTCCCACATTTAGACCGAATATATGAACCCAATCTGCTCAGTCATGAACGCGCTGCTGCGTTTCCTTTTCCACATCATTCTGTTCTGTCCACATCTGGCTCTGAGAGCTGAACTGGACCCAGCCCAACGTTCCAGCTGCTAGAATTTAGGTCAGTAGTCGGCTGCTTGTTTGTCGTTGCTCAACGATGAGCTGCTCACTCTTCAAACTGAAAAGGGGAGTAACTTGAAGAGTCTGAGTCTTAGAGGAGATTAGCTCTTCAATAAAGAATGCGTGAGCTGGAGTCCTGTTCACCAGAAAAGTTAAAACTTCCTGTTTCAGCCCAGTTTCATCATAAACAGACCCGGGAAGAATGTGAGTCAGAATAATCCGTTTGACCTTCGTGCACACTGTCACACTTTTATTCATGCATGCACACACAAACATATGCGAGCACACGCACACATCACCCCTCAGGAGAGCAGGAAGGAATGTCTGAGAGTTTGGTGCCAGAACGCTGCTGAGCCCAACGCCGAGCCGCTTTCCCAGGCAGGAACAGTACGAGTCTGGACCTTCAAGGATCCAACATTTAACTCTACGGATCCCTTAGACCCTGTGGGTTCAGGATCCCGTCAGGTCCGACATGAGGTTTCACTGGTTGGGTCTAGATCCACACATTAATGCAGTGTGAGTCATGCTGCTGCATGGTGCCAGAAGCTGCAGGAAACTTCTCAAACACCGTGACTCAAATGTCCAGATGATGGAAACTGAAGCAAAACGTCTTGATTAAAGTTTCGGCAGCGAGCTCGACACGAAGAGCAGACAGAACGGCTTCTGAAAAACATGGAGCATCATGAACAAAAACTAAATATGACTGAGCAACGTGCACACTGAGGTGCATGCAACGTTACTGGATCTAACTTTGTTCATTCACACGAAAGAAAAAAAAAGTAATAAAAGTAGTTTTGAAGGACCCAATGAGATCAGTTGATGGAGGGAATGTAGTCCTGTTCTGGTCTGAATGGCAGATACTAGCTGTTCTTCAGTTCTGAATCTTCTCAGCTGGATGGAGCAGATGATCTAAAACCTGTTGGCACTTTCCTGCATTGAGGGATTCTTTCCAGACGTGTCAGCTGATCTTACAAGAGGCACTAATGTACCCCCATACCATCAGAGAGGCAGGTTTTAGACCTATGAGCAGATACCAGGCTGGATGGTCCCTCTCCTCTTTAGTCCGGAGGACTTGGTGTCCGTGGTTTCCAAACAGAACTTCAGATTTGGACCCGTCTGACCACAGAACGGTTCTGGACTTCACCTCAGTCCATTTGAAATGAGCTCTGGTCCAGAGAAGACTGCAGCGGTTCTGAATGACGGTCACATCTGGCTTCTTCTTTGTCTGATAGGGCTTTAAGCAGCATCTGTGGATGAACTGTGTGTGAACAGAACCAGAACCAGACCTGGTTTTAATGCAGCCAGGTCCAGAACCAGACCTGGTTTTAATGCAGCCAGGTCCAGAACAGAACCAGACCTGGTTTTAATGCAGCCTGGTCCAGAACAGAACCAGACCTGGTTTTAATGCAGCCAGGTCCAGAA